>NC_081561.1:136878322-136929272 GCF_022355385.1 Mustela nigripes | reverse complement strand
CCCAAACCCCCTCCCCCCGGCAACCCTCAGTTTGTTTTGTGAGATTAAGGACATTGGGGAGGGTATGTGATTTGGTGAGTGCTGTGAAGTGTGTAAACCTGGTGATTCACAGACCTGTACCCCTGGGGATAAAAATATATGTTTATAAAAAATAAAAAATTTAAAAAAAAAATTAAAAAAAAAAAAAGTAATGATACAATTACTAATTTCATCCAACAAATGTATAATGAGTCAGTACTCTATAGGATGAGGCTAGGAACCATAGGGAAGACAACACTAGTTAGTAATAATATCAGCCATGGATGCAACAATGCTTTGTATTTGAAGAAAATAATTTTCAAGCATTTAGACAATTGTTATCTTGTTCAATCACTACAACAAACCTGTGAGAAATATTGTCTTCACTTTCTGAATGAGTTGATGCAGAAGTAGGTTAAATCACTTTCCCAGCGTCACTTAGTACTCAGTTAAGATGAGGCAGAGCTAAACTAAGCCTAGCTAAGTGAACTACCTCAGACAGACTTGTGAAACTCTGATCTTAAGCAACTTTCATTTGACAAGGAAACAAGTGATAAGTGTTATAGATTAGGCCATGGTTTCACGAGGAGTTCACATCTGGAAGGAATTTCATGAAGTTAAATTTTTAACTGAATTTTAAATTATTCCAATAGGTATCTCTAGAAGGAAGAAACTGTAGAGTTGGAAGGAAATTGTAGGAGAGGAGGCATAGATGTGATAAAATGCAGGGCAATTTTGTAGAAATTACATTAACTCATTGGGTCTGTGCCTGGAAAGGAAGGTAAAGACTTCATCTTCTCACATTGGTGTTTAGACCCTAGAAGATGCAGTCCTTACCTTCCTCTCCAGGGTCTGAACACAAAGGTGAGAGCTCTTTGTCTATTTTATTAGGTTTGAGTAGAAGAAAGGTGTGGAATTCTGAGTTTTATTTAAGAAGGTTAACATGGCAGGGGCATCTGGGTGGCTCAGTAGGTTAATGCCTCTGCCTTCAGCTCAGGTCATGATCTCAGGGTCCTGGGATCAAGCCCCACATCGGGCTCTCTGCGTAGAGGAGAGCCTGCTTCTCTCTTCTCTCTCTGCCAGCCTGCCTCTCTGCCTACTTGTGATTTCTGCCTGTATAAATAAATAAATAAATAAATAAATAAATAAATAAATATTAAATCTTAAAAAAACAAAAAAAGAAGCTTAACATGGCAGTTGAATATAGTCTGGATTAAAACAGTAAATCAAAAAGAAAAGTTAGGAGTCTGAGCTATGATAATGGCTTTGAAAATGGAGTTACAGGGATAATACAATGTATTGGCATGAGTTGTCAGTATGCTACCAAGGATTTTCTTTCTTTCTTTCTTTCTTTCTTTCTTTCTTTCTTAGGGAGAGAAGAAGACAGAGGAGGTGAGGTGACAGACACTTACTGGGTGACTACAATTCCTTAAGAATTCCTGAAGTTAAATTCTGATAAGAAATCATTGATTTTGCTCTTATACCCAGAAAGAGGTACCCTGTTGAAACAATAAACTAGTGTTTTAAAGAGCATGCAAGTATAAAGAGATAATATATTATTCCTTGGTTATCTATCTATCTATCACCTAACTATCTATTCATCATCTATCTATCTAGCCCATCATCATCTTTCATCTACCTTTAGCTTATTGGTTAAGGGCTGAACTTGGTGCTAGACAGCTCTTTTTTTAATTTTTAAATTTTTATTAACTTATTATGTATTATTAGCCCCAGGAGTACAGGTCTGTGAATCGCCAGGTTTACACACTTCACAGCACTCACCATAGCACATACCCACCCAAGTGTCCATAACCCCACCCCTCGTCTCTCCCCCCTGCCCCAGCAACCCTCAGTTTGTTTTGTGAGATTAAGAGTCTCTTGTGGTTTGTCTCCCTCCTCATCCCAACTTATTTCATTTTTTCCTTCCCTACCCTCCAAGCCCACCACTTTGCTTCTCAACTTCCTCATAACAGGGAGATCATATGACAATTGTCTTTCTCTGATTGACTTATTTCGCTCAACATAATACCCTCTAGTTCCATCCATGTCATCGCAAATGGCAAGATTTCATTTCTTTTGATGGCTGCATAGTATTCCATTGTATGTATATGTGTGTGTGTGTGTGTGTGTGTGTGTATTATAAATTGATAGATCTCAATCACATCTTCTTTATCCATTCATCTGTTGATGGACATCTATGTTCTTTTCATAGTTTGGCTATTATGGACATTGCTGCTATAAACATTCAGGTACACATGCCCCTTTGGATCACTACATTTGTATCTTTAGGGTAAATACCCAGTAGTGTGATTGCTGGGTTGTAGGGTAGCTCTATTTTCAACTTTTTGAGGAACCTCCATGCTGTTTTCCAGAGTGGCTGCACCAGCTTTTATTCCCACCAACAGTGTAGGAGGGTTCTCTTTTCTCTGCATCCTCACCAACATCTGTTGTTTCCTGACTTGTTAATTTTAGCCATTCTAACTAGACAGCTCTTTTAATCTCTAAAATGTCCAATATATGCCTTTGAGCAAAATTTCTTACTGTGTTTAACCTAAATTTTCTTATATGTAAAACAGGGACATTAATGTTGCTTCTCAAATAAGTTTATTATGATTAAATGAAATAACATATCTACAGTCTTTATCATACTCTTTTGTCATAATCAGCACTAAAAATATATGAGCATGCACATTATGCATATTTTAAAATTTATAAACACATTTGTGGATGGGCTATTGATTCTACTGACTGGGTGTTTATTTCCTTTGGGACTAATTACAGTATGGATGAAAACAGATTGTTGAAAACATTATCCTATGGGAAGGTTTCATGCCTTGTCAGTCCTTTTCCATCTCCTTTGGTGGCTACTTGTAGCTAAAGCAGCCCCAATTCCCTAGGTTCTCTCTGTCACTATCTTTCCGTTGCTCTTGATAACAAGAAAACTTCTTAATTTATCTGTTTCATCACTGGAACTAGGTTTTATTTTTGGACTTTATTCACCAAGTACTTAATATAATAACCTTATGCATGTATACATGGGTTACTATTGCTTAATGAATTATTTTTTCCAGAGAATGGGTTTACAATAACTGAACTTAGGAGTTTAAGATAATGGTTCTCAAATTTGAGTGTGCATCAGAATCATGTAAGGGCAATAAAACACAGCTTGGTGGGCCCCAATCTCATCAACTCTGAATAGGGCTGGAATGAGACCTCAGGTCTAGGGGTGTTGATGCTGTTGTGTGGTTGAGAACCTCTGCTCTAAAGGGTTACTATTAGAAGGAGTTTCCAGAATCCCAACTAGATTATTAGGGGAGTCATTTGGTGTAAGAGAGACTTTTAGTAGCACTTCTAGAAAATAGGTAGATATGCCTTGGAAGTCAAGTGACCTCTACTGTTAACAGCAAAGATTTTTCTGTTGCCTCTATTTAAGTATTTTACTTCCCAGGTGTCTGATGAAGATTTAGTTGTTCAAAAAAAGTGTTTTCTATTGGAAAACTTTTTTTTTCTTTTTACCATAGGGGGTCTCTAGTTTCTTTACTCCACAGAAATTTCTGTGTCTATACCACATTGACTTTTCAAATCCACATGCACTAGCAATCTAGTGCCCCTTTCCAAACACATTTTATTCAGATTTAGGTTTGCTTTCTAAAACTGTAAAAAATCTGAAGATAATCCCTGCTTTTTTGGGAGGGTCTCCTTAGTGATCAATACATCTCCGTTAGGATGGAAAGGATTAAAAACTGTCACTTTTCTAACTTGGGAATTTGTATCACTTCTTAAGAGAGTTACTGACCTGAATCCTGCAACTCAAGGGCTCATTGTGTTTAGAGTCTGTGGTGAATAGAGAAGAAATGAAAGGGAAATGCATGCCTGGTGTTAGAGTGTTGCCTTAGTACTCGGAATTGTACAGGTGATTGTTTCATTGTAATTGTCCACATAATAACTTTAATTTTCTACTTTGCATACATAAGCCTGGCTGAAATCCAACAACTGAATTCTTTAGGATAGTATCAGGAATGTCTTGTAACAGTTGGCAATTGCATGGAAATTCATGTTTCAAAAAGTGAATAATTATATACATAGGTATCAAACAATATGCATTCTAAAGTACTCATTTGAAATAATTATAAATGATTGGCCAAATTATACTGAAATTTCTATTCTTAATGGTTTGCATGTTGGGCTCCAGTCCAACTCAAGCTTAGCTTCAAAGCCTCCTTTTGATCTCTGAACACCTGCTGAAAATAGTTCACCTGCAGTTAGGGTCGCACTAGCACACACTTTCATGTCCTCTTCTTGTATGCCCAATGTCCTCTATTCCCCACAGCAAACTCAAGTATCTTATCAGTCAATTCTCCTTCTGAAACATTGCTTTGTCTCTATGAAATTTCATTTGTGTATTTGATACTATGACATTCTGTCTTGGTGCACATCTGTATTTTGCCACAATTCATTACTTTAAAATGAGCTTCTTGACTAGTCTCGATGTAGCTTTAGATTTTCTTCAATGTTTGAATTTAATTTCCTGTCCATTGTCTCACCTGTCTGAAACTTTGTAGATATGTTAAAAATAAATAATTTAAAATAGATGGCAATTAGATTTATGTGTACATAGTCACTTCTTTCATCCTTTCCTACTCCCCCCCCCCAAAAAAAAAAATCCAAGGGTCCTAGATGTGAGAAACTGATTGTAGATATTAACAACAGAGATGAAAACACCACTTTGCTCTTTTTTATTCCACTCTGTGGTTTCTTTAAGCAATTAGGTCTCTTTGCAAAGGGAGTGATTGGCTCATTAGCTCTTTGTGGAAATGGTCTAAAATTCTCTAAGGAAGACAAAGCCAAGAGATGTGTTTTTCTGCTGGAAACACCACCACCATTAGTGACCTCCAGTCAAAAATATGGGTGATTTTGAAATGTCTTAAATCTTATGAGCTTGTTCTTTCCATACATTTCCTACCCTGTGAATTTATATGAGCAAATGCTGAAAATTTGTTGTGAATTATAAAAATAAAGATTTTGCAATGATTTTAAGGTAAAAGGAAACCCTTGCATTAAATTGATTGATTTGGGTGTAGAAAATTTGATGACCACGGGAGAAGAAAAAGGATTTTGTTGAAAGTATTTAAATGGGAGCATTCTATGTCAAAGAGGGAAGAGGTATTAGGGAGAATGCATATTTATCATGGGGCTTTAGATCTCTGGCTTTTATGCCTTCTGAAGGCAATTTGTATAAGAATCTGAAAAATTGGTTTGCATGTAAAAATCTCTGTGTGAGACTTTGGTGGTGAAAGAAAGTGCTTTTGGTACCTAAGGTATGGTGAGTGAGGGACTCAGGCATCAATGTAAGGGGAAAACAAAAAAACCCAAAAATCAAGATGCATAATATTTTAATGGGATATATTATAGATTAATACAAAAATCTATGAGGGCCAAATACAAAATTTTAAAAAAAATTGGATCAATATTACTGATTTTTCCTTTGCTTCTATCTCCATTATGGCTCCATATGGCACTGTTCTTGGATTATTGTGTCAAAATGCAGTATAAATTAATTTGCATATATATTTGTGGGTGTTGGCTGGGGTAAAGAGCTCTATTTTAAGCTTCACATCAGTGGAGAATTGACACAATTTTGCAGAATCTATCAGTAGGAAACAATTCTTTTGGAAATACCATCAGTTTGGGTAGAGTATTTCCATTGTTTGGAGGGCAGCGCCATCAAAGAAACTAAAGATGAAGATCAGAAAAACTACCAGCTTGACAGCAATTGTTCAGGAAAACTGGCTGGGAACATTTTGAAACATATAGAAACATCCACAGAAAAAGATATGTCGCTCTATGTATTCTCAAGTAGAGAGAGGATAAGCAGGAGATATACTTACTGCTTTTACTTACTTTGGGTAAATTCTTAACACTAAATGATCTTAGAAGCAAAGAAGAATTTAAAGAACAGAGAATGGGAAGGTCAAATATGTCATCATCTCCAAATTTTACGGGGAAAAGAGCAAGGAAACATCATTGTATATTTTAAATGATGATTCTCCAGCCAAGTGCTAGTCATGACAGCTTCCCATTTTGAATTATGTATTCTTTTGGGTACTTTTTCTGAAATAATTTAGGAAGCCAAATAACCTTGTGGAATTGATGAAAAGACGAGGGCTCTTACTTAAGAAACTAGAAAGTTTAATAAATAACGTGAAGTACATTATTCTTCAAGATTAGTGTGAATAGGATATGTTTGTTTAGCAACATTGTCAGAATGACCCCACAGAGTATCACACAGCAAGGTAAAGAAAAAAAATGCAAGGTAGTGTATTGTACTTTTCCTGAAGAGACTACTAGTCTCTGCTTCTCTGTATAATTATGCTAACATTATTGTTGCTTCATAGTTTGTGTTTGCTGATTCCATTTGCATGTTGTCTAGTGTGGAAGGACGTTATAATTCATGGTTTGCCCTTTCAATGTCTTTTGGCCTTGGCTTCACAAAGTTTTGGGTGGCTTCCTCAGCTCCTTGTATTTCAACAAAATATTGTTTGGTGACTTAAATGTTAGACACATCTTTGGACAGTGGATACACAGATACTAATAGGACATGTTTTTTGCATTTAAGAAGCTCATATTTTCTTGAGGACAGACAGCATGATAAAAGGGTTATAACAGTGAGAAACAATGACACTGAAGCATGAATGAACTTTTGATCCCCTCGGTTCTGAATTATTCCTTACTGGTACCACTGTCTTGATAATATTTGTACTTTCTTATTGGACTTTCTGGTTTACAATCTCTTCTAATTCTTACTTAATCATTCCAAATGAATGGAGTTTCCTCACATATTATCTCATACTTATCAGCATTTCCTCAACTTTCAAGACTTCCTAGTACTTCAAGAAAATAAATCCAGAATCCTTGGCAGTATCCTCCTAACCTTTCAAATTATAGTTTGAGTCAATTCCAACTATATAATCTGTGTTTTTTTCATCTTCCTCAAAGCTCTCATACTCATAGTCAAGTACATTTCTATTGTTTTCTATATGTTATCATCTTGTTAGCTTATCCTATTTGGAACAGAGCCTCGTGTATTTTTCTCTTTTCTAAATACTTCAAGGCACAGCTTAACTACAATGTCTAGTCAAAGCTCTTCTTTGTCATCCCAAGTCACCTTGACAACAAGGTCTCAGAACATCTGAAATCCTTATTTTTTGTATCTTTGGTATCTTGTAACTTTTTGAAGTTATTTTATGCCATGAGTGGTCACTTCTGAATATGCATACTCTATCTCCAAAAAAAGTTAGTATTTATGGAACAGAATTCTCAAAAAAAATTTGTTTCAGCAACATCTAGAATGTTCTCATAGTATAAGTACAGTAAATGTTTGCAATAATGATGGTAGAGAGAAGAGTGGTGGTGCCTCTTAAAGAAATAAGTTAAAACTGGTTTGCTTTCTTAGTGAGCATTGTCAGCCAGTATAAACAAAAATTACCATGAATTTCCTGAATTATACTGTTGACAACCAGCCAAAATTTATCAGCTGAGTGGACTTTAGAAATTATGATCCTCTAAAAGCTTATTAAATCAATTCATTCAACTAGTGAAAATTAACTTCAAGTTATAATATTTTTATTTAAATTTATGGAATTTTAGAGACATATCCAACTTTGTTTAAATAAAATGAAACATGCAATTTTACTATAAATGGATATTGTTTTCTAAAATGCACTAATATGCACTGATAGTTTTCTGACTGACAGCTTTAACTATGTAGACAAAAGGGCAATAATTTTCACTATTGGAGACAAAAAATTTGTCAAAAACTAGACTGGCATAATAAAGGCTAATAAGATTTTACTTAATACCATATATTGTTTCATTTCCTGCTTGAAGATAATTATATCAAGACATATTAATATGTATTTATCCCCCTCATTCTTGTTCATAAAAAATGTTTGAGATGATTTTTGATAAAAATGCATTGAGTATGCATATGAGTGGGAAATAAATATTAGTTGCACAGACTCTGTACCCACACTACCTGTACTCAAGTTCTAGTCCACTAATGACTTAGTGGGTAATTCCCTAGCATCTCTTTAGCCCAGTTCAGTCATTTGAATGTTGGGATACTAAGAGTAACTGCTCATAAAATTCTTAGGAGAATTAAATATTGAATTAACATTTGCAATGCACTTAGAATGACAGATAGTACAAAAATATAAAAATATTGTTCTCAAAACATAGTAAAATTATCAGAATGAAGACTTGTTTACAAAGGGACAATTACATTAAATTGGTGAATGACTCTCAAATACAGAAAAACTTGATAGAAGTTAACTTTGCAATACCTCCAAAGGTCTGAAGGAAAATGCAGGTCAAAGTAGATTTCTATATGTAGCTAAACTATTTTTTTAAAAATAAGGTCTGTGGTATAACAAAGAATATATGTGGTCATGGGCACCTGGGTGGCTCAGTTGGTTAAGCATCAACCTTCAGCTTAGGTCATGGTCTCAGAGTCCTGGGATCAAATCCTTCAAGGGGATTCCTGCTCACAGGGAGCCTGCTTCTTTATCTTCTCCCCAAGAGTTTTCTCTCTCACTATCTCTCTTTCTTTGAAAATAAATAAAATCTTTAAAAAAAAAAACAAACAATATCGGGTCTTTGCCCTCAGTTTTTGTTACAGAGATTCAATAATCCCTGGAATTTTCTGAGTGATATAAATGTCTTCTGTTATTCTTGAGAGCCCCTTTCCAGCTTGCCTAGATTCATGCTGATAAGATGACTCATAATGAATGTTTAGACAGTTTCAACGGAGAAGTTAACCACTCTAGAAAGGCTACATTACATGTAATTGGAAGATTGGAACTTTCAGTCCCAACACCTGACTTCAGAGGATAAAAGAGGGTCTACAGACTGAACTCAATCACTTGGCCAATGATGTAACAAAGCCCCAAATTCTGAACACCCAGGGCTTGAAGAGTATCCTAGTTGGTGAGCACATTGATTTGCTAGGAGGTTGACTCAGTCTGGTTCCATGGGGAGAAGGGCTTTATGTGTAGGATCTCCCAGATCTTGCCCTATGTGTCTCTCTCATTTGGTTATTCTTGAATTGTATCTTTTTGAATAAAACCAGAACCATCACAGTCATTTTCACACTGCGAGACCTGGTTCGCTCTACCTACACTCATTGCAGGATCTTTGTAATAGAGATACAGCATGCATTTTAATTGACAATAAATATTCTAAGCACAAAACAAACAAACAAACAAACAAAACGGTACCCATAAACACAGAAATTTCAGTGAGTTCTAGGAGTCATTCTAAAGAACTAAGAAGCCTGAGAAGATCATGGGAAATGTATAGCTAGTTGTCCAGAAGTGTGAGTAGGCCCCCAAATTTGCAGCTGGGACCTGAAGTAGGGTTAGTATTGTGGGGGACAGTTTCTGTAGCCTAAGTGTTCCTCACTAACTTTGGATAGTCAGGGTCAGAATTGAATTGGAGTATAGGACATCCAGTTGACGTCAAAGAAGTGGTGTCAGAATAAGTCCTGATAAAACTTCTAGACATAAAGTTAAAGAAAAAAAAACCTGACCTGTGTAACTACTAAATATCCCACTATATGAGAAATTTTAGTAAGAGATTAACCCAGAAACAAAAGGAGTGGGATGCAGAAGATAATACAGATCAATGATATGGTGTAAAATCTGACAGTAATTCCAATGAACACTTGATGAATAAAAACAAAAATTTTTGTCCTAATAATGACAGTAACTAAAATTTTAGATAATAATTAAGATGTAAGAGTGCAGTTTCAAGGGTGGATAAGCCAGATAATGTCTTTATTTTGGTTTCAGGATAGAGATTTCAATTCCTTTTTTTTTTTTTAAGAAAAATATAGAAATAAGTATCTACATCTTCAGAACCAATCTATATTTCAGCTATAAGGACCATCATCAAAATCATAGAAGCTAATTATATTACTTCTTAAATTTAGAAGAAAAAAAGAACACATTGAATATTCAACTTAAAGATAAGCAGGAAAAATAATATAAAATTTTGCTAAATAATTAACACAAAATAAGAGGATATAAATAAATTCATATATGTCATTTATATCAATAAATACAAACATATTAAGCCCAGTGATTGAAGTACAGAGATCACTATGCTATTTTTTAAGATGTCACTTGTTTTCTGCTTTCAGAAATGATTGACACAATATCAGTAAGATTGTATATGAAGCATGAGGAAAATATACCCAAGGAAAATACTAATCAAAATTGAACTTATATAGCAATCTTAATTTTAGATAAAATTGCACTAAATGAATTTAATAACAAAAGTATTAATAAACAATATCACAGCTTGAGTTTAAGGAAAATAATTCAATAAAAAATCTATCACAGGGGCGCCTGGGTGGCTCAGTGGGTTAAGCCGCTGCCTTCGGCTCAGGTCATGATCTCAGGGTCCTGGGATCGAGTCCCACATCGGGCTCTCTGCTCAGCGGGGAGCCTGCTTCCCTATCTCTCTCTGCCTGCCTCTCTGCCTACTTGTGATCTCTGTCTGTCAAATAAATAAATAAAATCTTAAAAAAAAATCTATCACAAATTTTACATCAATACACATTAAAAACATATAGACAAGCAAGTTGTAAACATGTAAAACAATAAGTGATGGATCTCTAAAGAGAAATAGTCAAATCTATAGTCATAGAGCAGAACTGTACTCTTTTCTGAGGAACTGAACTGCTAGATAAGGACAAAAGAAAAAATATTAGTAGAACTATAAGAGATGTAAAGAAAATTTATGTTTCACCTACTAGAGAAGTATAAGGTGTGAGAGAGAGGGATCTAATAATAATTCCAATATAAAAATACAAGAATTAGTAGAATTACACACACAAGAATATGTAGAACATTTACATAAAAAATGACCATGGGTAGGATTACAGAGGAAATCCCAACAAATTAAAAAGAAGCAACTAATACAGGCTACAGTCACTGACTACAATGTCATTAAAATTGTAGAGTAATATATAAGACAAGAAAACAAAAACATTCACATATATTGACACTGGTGACAGTTTAGAGAAAACAAGCAAACACTCCAAAGCAGGCTTAATGTTTAGGATTTTCTTCACTCCTTTCTTTTTCCTCTTTGTGGTCATATGAAATAATAATGGACAAGTAGCAAGTTCTAGGGAGAAAATTCATCCCACAGATTTCTTGGATTATTTTTGAACTCAATATATAACACCATGAAATAATTTTTCAAAGACCACCAACTTATTTTTTCAAATGTTCTATAATATTAAAAACATACTTATAGAAAAATATGAAATTATTTCAAAGGAATAATTGTCTTGATAACATTAAAGAAAAAAGGACATGCTAACTTCATTGGTATAGATCAGGAATGTCATGATGAAGTCTAATGTATTTTCCTATTTAGCCAAAAATGTCTATATTTATATGACTTATAATAACTTCCATGTATCAACTAATTAATGTTCACTAGTGTTTTCAAGTCAGAGTGGCCTTAAATTATATGTTTGTGTTGTAAAAATATCTTCTGTCATAATAATCATTTCAGAATGAAGGAGAGATTCTAAGACATATGAAGAAAAGGAAATTACTTTTGTTTTGCGGTTGAAGATGCTTTGCTTATGTTTCACAAGTACTTAGGCAGGACTGAGAATGTTTTAACTCTTACAGTAAAAATTTTTTTTCTGAGGATGTTTCTAACAAGCTCCTTTTAAACTCTAGTGTAGAGTGTATCTTGCCAATATGTTTGAGACTAATGAATATTGTTGTAATCAATTCAGAATAATGCTAATACTGGGGTGAAGGTGTCCCTTCAGATCACCACATTTGTATCTCTGGGGTCGATAACTCAATGTTTATAGCAACAATGTCCATAATAACCTAACTAGGGAAAGAGCCCAGATGTCCACAGAAGAATGGATGAAGATGTGAGATATATATGTATATATAAAATGCATCTGTCAAAAATGAAATCTTGCCATTTGCAATGACGTGGATGGAACTAGAGAGTATTATTCTAAGCAAAACAAGTCAATCAGGGAAAGATAATTATCGTATGATCTCACTGATATGTGGAATTTAAGAAACAGAACAGAGGATCATAGGGGAGGGGGGAAAAATAAGACAAGATGAAAGCAGAGAGGTAGACAAACCATAAGAGACTCTTGAACATAGGGAACAAACTTAGGGCTGCTGGAGGACAGAGTGTTGTGGAGACAGAGTGACTTGGTGATGGAACGTTGAGGAGAACGTGTGAGGTAATGAGTACTGGGTATTATATAACGCTGAAAAATGGCAGGCCTGACCTCTGAAACCAATAATACTTTGTATGTTAATTATTCAATTTAAATATAAATGTTTAAAAAAATAATATTGTTAATACTAAAACTGTAGTTGTCCCTACAACTACACTAGCATAACAAAACACATTTTTCCCCCCTCACAATTTCTTTAGGAAATAAATCTTCTCACTGTTTGGAGGCAACAATGATGAAGCTGTTGGGCCAACAGGAGGGATTGAATCAGGAGGTGAAAATCTTTGCAGAGCAATGCTCTCCAGGATTTCTAGTTGGGTAATTGTGGCACCAGCAGGGGCTTTTGATAACATGTGCTGGCTTTCTGCATCGTTTTGTTACATGCTTGTAAATATTTAGGAGAGGAAATTGAGTTCAGTCTTTCCATTCTTGTGAAAGATAGTTGTTGTTTCTTATTCATCTACATATAACTGGTATATATACAGAGATTGAAGGACCTTTGATTGCACTTCAACTTAATTCTGTGCTTTAGTTCCATGATTACAAAGCAATGTCTTTCTGGGGAACCCTCCTACACTGTTGGTGGGAATGCAAGCTGGTGCAGCCACTCTGGAAAATAGTATGGAGGTTCCTCAAAAATTTGAAAATAGAGCTACCCTATGACCCAGCAATCACACTACTGGGTATCTACCTTAAAGATACAAATGTAGTGATCCAAAGGGGCACATGCACCTGAATGTTTATAGCAATATCTACAATAGCCAAACTATGGAAAGAACCTAAATGTCCATCAACAGATGAATGGATAAAGAAGATGTGGTATAGATCCACAATGGAATGCTATGCAGCCATCAAAACCCCCCCAAAATTTTGCCATTTGCAATGATGTAGATGGAATTAGAGGATACTATGTTAAGCAAAATAAGTCAATCAGAGAAAGACAATTATCATATGATCTTTCTGATATGAGGAATTTGAGAAGCAAGGCTAGGGTTCATGCAGGGAAGGGAGGGAAAAATGAAACAAGATGGGACTGGGGAGGGAGACAAACCCATAAGAGACTCTTAATCTTAGGAAAGAAACTGAGGGCTGCTTGGGTGGGGAGGGGGAATGGGAGGGAGCAATAGGGTGGCTGGGTGAGGGACATTGGGAAGGGTATATGCTATGGGGAGTGCTGTGAATTGTGTAACACTAATGATTCACAGACCTGTACCCCCTGAAACAAGTAATATGTTATATGTTAATAAAAACAACAACAACAGCAACAGCAAACAAAGCAATGTCTTTCTTTCCAGGCTTGTGAAGTCCAAAAAGGTTACTTCCAATACCTTACTAGGTCTTCAGCTGCAGCTGGGTATTTCTTAAAAAGGAAAAAAGGAAATTAAAGGACCAAAGTTGACAGGTTTACTCTGTGTCAGCTCCCAATTCCATAATAACTTAGGTTTTTGTCTTTGTGAGGTCTAAACTCCTTATAAACTTTATTTTTGTTTAGCAAAGCATTATACATGAATAATTTTAAGTGGTACTATATTCCTTACACAGAAAAAAGTACCATATCTTCCATGCCAGTGCTTAATCACTCACAGTGACTCAACACCAACTATTTCACATGGGTTCATTTCTTTGTTGGGTTCCTCTAATAATTTAGAAATTCTATCTTGTATTACACTTGAATCTGCCTCCTTGCAACTTTTAACTATCAGACATTGTGTGTTTTTCTTTTTTGCCTAGAAAAGGAGATCTTTCTTTCTCTGAACATCATAATTTACTTTTTGAGCCCCATATAAGTAATAGGTAAAGTACTTCAAGATGATTTTTTTTTGATGTTGAGAAACGAATTTGGTATTGTAATCAACGTTTCATTTCATTGAAAATTAAACAGCAATCTCATATGAATGTCCTTTAAGATAAAAATTGAAATACAACTCACAAGAAAATTAGACTTTCTCTTTACAGACTGTGAAAATCTTTCAAAAACATCTCTTATTTCACTAAAGTACTAGAAGGATGAACTTTAATGTAAGAGATTAAGTATAATTAGCAATGTAAAATTTTACATTATGTCTGAAAATACTACAGTATTTTATTTTTCCTTCGTGTGATAAAATCTAAACCTCCAGGTAAAACTTTGTGTTTGGTTTCAGATTTTTTGGCTACACAGCATTTGTTCCACTAGATATTATTTCAATAAAGTCTACTCCTGAGGTTTGCCAGTTATAGTGTCACATGAATAGTTTGGGGGTAAAATGATATCAGTTGTGATGGAATTGAATCCGAGCAATCTCTTTTCTTCCCTCCTTTTCTCCTTCCTGCCTTCCTCCCTTTCTTCCTTCCCTTCTCTCTCTCCTCCCCCCTTCTCCCCCCTCCTCTTTTTCCTTCTTCCTTTTCTTCTTTTTCCTTATCGCGTACACTTTGAGAGCAAGACCTCTCTCTTCTTCCATATAATTTTTACGTGTGTGTGAATTAAAGAGAGTGTAGACATTACCTTAATTAAACAAATACTTATCTGGGGATCATTGAGCAAACCTAAACTAAATGATGCAGTCAGTTTCTCTTGATCACTCTCTGTTTATCATTTATCCAAATAGTAGGAACTAGCTGTGTCATTGTATTCAGAGTCAGCAGTTTCCAGATCTCTGCTTCTCCTCAGACTGACCTCTTAAGGATAAGTCAGGCTAAGTGTACGGACGGTGTCATCTGAAGACTCTTTGATATTTAAAAAAAAAAAATGCTTTTCTCCTCTGCAGATTGGCATTGGAGACCATGTCCACTTACACCAAAGGACAAACCACGTTACAAATATTTCATCACTTTTGTGTACTCATTTTTTGAAGACTTGTTATTTTCACTTTATAGTATGGGTAAACTCTATTTATCAACCATATTAGTATAGAATTTGAAATAAATCTTTTTCCTAAGGTTAAGTTAGCGTCATATATAACACATACATATATACACACACACTCATCTGCACACACAAAAGTATATATATATGTAATAAAGGTCAAATAAATATATGGGTAAACACATCTTTATATTTTCTACTAGGATATAGTTTTCAAGTATTTATCAAATGCTGCTGATGTCTTCAAATGGTCCATTCGGTAAATCTTTGCAGGTGGTTCTTGTAAATAAGCAGAAATTCTGGGACTGGAGGGCAAGACCCAGGTTTGCAATTACTTGACAGTAAACTTGGCCAAGTTACTTAAGCTTTTTGAGATTTGTGTGTCCATCTGTAAAACTAGACTAATGATACTCAAATCTACTTAAATCATAAAAGTACTATGTGAATAAGGGGAGATGACAAAGTATAATAGAACAGCATGGAGTTTCCTCAAAATGTTGAAAATAGAACTGCCCTATGACCCAGCAATTGCACTATTGGGTATTTACCCTAAAGATACAAACGTAGTGATCCAAAGGGGCACGTGTACTCGAATGTTTATAGCAGCAATGTCCACAATAGCCAAACTATGGAAAGAACCTAGATGTCCATCAACAGATGAATGGATCAAGAAGATGTGGTATATATACACAATGGAATACTATGCAGCCATCAAAAGAAATGAAATCTTGCCATTTGCGACAACATGGATGGAACTAGAGTGTATCATGCTTAGCGAAATAAGTCAAGCGGAGAAAGACAACTATCATATGATCTCCCTGATATGAGGAAGTGGTGTTGCAACATGGGGGCTTAAGTGGGTACGAGAAGAATAAATGAAAGAAGATGGGATTGGGAGGGAGACAAACCATAAGTGACTCTTAATCTCACAAAACAAACTGAGGGTTTCTGGGGGGAGGGGGTTTGGGAGAAGGGGGTGCTTTGGTGAGTGCTGTGAAGTGTGTAAACCTGGTGATTCACAGACCTGTACCCCTGGGGATAAAAATATATGTTTATAAAAAATAAAAAATTATATATATATAAAAAAGAAATAGCTAAGAAAACTTAAGCTATTATTATTATATCATACTGACCTCAGCTGAGAATGTTAGGCTTCCATCAGGTGACTGATGGCCATGTGTTCTATGCCATATGTGTGCTAAGACCAGACTGACTTAATAAGCACCTGCCAGGACCAGGGATAGTACTTGCAGTGACTGGGCACAGCTTAATCAGACAGAGCCTCTGGGCACACTGTAATCTAGTGAAGGAAACAGACACAAACTTTAAAGTGTTATGATAGAGCTTTTAAAAAATGGAACAGAGGACGGGGAGGAAAATTAATTTCAGTGTGAATATGAGAGAATCTTGTGGAAAAAGGAGGGTTTGCACTTGAAAAACGGACATAGCTGACAACCATCAAGTGTAAATCGAGAAGAGAGCAGATTTAGGCCATTACTCTGTCCACAGGACAACGAATGTCTACATTTTAGCTAGTGAGAATTAACTAAATATTAAGGATACCTTTGAAGAGCAAATTGGAAAATTGCCAAAGGCACAATTAAGTATCCTCTCCAATATTCGGAGGTGATTTTCTTTATCACTTAATTTAGAATGTCAGACTATAGTCTGCAGCTCTTTCTGGAAATTTTACTCTGCACTTGGTTTTGTCAATTGTCAAAATGTTATAGAAGGGATCGCTATTTCTGTCTTTGCCATTAATTTTAAAAGACAACCATTCTAGCTTTTCAGTTTTTCACCTTTCCACAATCAGAATTCCTGCTTCTTCCAGGCTTTACGTAGAAGCAGACAAGCACAGGAGCAGCAGAAATTCAATAAAATTATGTAACAAGCAGTGTTCAATTTCTACTCCAAGGCTCTTTTCCAAAGAGACAAGGGGTTTTCCTGGAACTGATTTTATGTGTGTGTATAAGTATGTGTGTTGGGGGTATTGGCATAGCATAGCCAAGGAAAACATACTGAATAGCTATTAACTTTTTAAGCAGGGTTTGTAGTCTTGTTTTCCATTATAAATAGATTATTTAATAAAAATTGCATTTTCTAATACCAAACCATATTCACTCACATTTAATCCTTTAGGTTTGCATGTATTTTAAAATATTAGATTTAATATGAATCCATTTCAGCAAATCTGGGAAATGGGGAACATATAATAAATCACCCAATCCTGACCCAGTGCTGCTGGCATTTCATGCTTTATAATTTGTTCAATGTCTGATTATCTATTGGCCCTTCTGTCACCCTGACATTCTATTCCATCTATTTACAGCATTAGAATAGTGCCTCTTGTTTTGCTTATGTAATATATCCATGTATTGATCTTGGATTTTACAAAATCTTAAAAAGTTGTGGGGTTTTATAGCTTTATATTTTCACAGAATGACTAGATTATGATTTTTTTTAGTTTTTTTTTTCAAGATTTTATTTATTTGAGAGAAAAAGAGAGTATGAGCTGTGGGGAAGGGGCAGAAGGAGAGGGAGAAGCAGACACACTGCTGAGCAGGAAGGCAGATGCTGGGCTCAATCCCAGGACCCTGGGATCATCACTTGAGCTGAAGGCAGACACTTAACCAACTAAGCTGCCAGACAATTCAGATTATGAATTTTTATTTATTTTTAAACTTTTAAAAATATTTTATTTATTTATTTGACAGAGAGAGAGATCACAAGTAGGCAGAGCAGCAGGTAGAGAGAGAGGGGGAAGCAGGCTCCCCGCTGGTAGCCCTGTGAGGGGCTTGACCTGAGCCGAAGGCAGAGGCTTAACCCACTGAGCCACCCAGGCCCCCCAGATTATGATTTTTTTAATGTAATGACTCGCTGCTGGGTTTTTAGTATATCCCAAGGTCTTCTGTTGTTGAATCATAAGCATACTTAGATAAAAATTTTATACCTCTTGATGACACAGATACAATATCAGAAAAATTTTAATAGTTTCTCTTATTCTTGGTTTTCTTGTCAATTGCTTAAAAGAGATGCTTTCTAACTAGCTCTTGAATTTGGGAGATTAGAGAACCTCTGGGAAATCTCAGTTTCATCACAAAGAAAGTTGCAATAATAATACTTTCTAAAAGTTTAAATAAAATAACATCCTAAGTCTTCTAGCAATTGCCTTTTAGGGGGCATTTGATTGACAGCTATTAGTATTAACTTGTTCCAGTTTGCATTTAAAAAAAAAAAAAGATTATAGTGATCGCTGAAAATCATCTGAAATACGTGGAGGCAATTTGGATTTCTTACTGTTGTTTATATGTTATGCCTATTATCTCATGGCCCTGTGTCTGTGCTAACTGTAGGCATTCCTGAAGAGAAAGGGATTCCAGATCCAGGCTTTCTAGTCTCTTGGCCAGAGTTTTCCTTGTCTAGGCCACTTTAGATCAGTCTCTTTACTCTTTACTTTTAATATTTTGTAAAGTTTTATATATTTATGAGAGAGAGTGGAAGGTTGACAGGCAGAGGAAGAGAAACTCGAGCAAATTCCCTGCTAAGTACAAAGCCTGATACAGGGCTCCATCTTAGAACCCTATCATCATGACCTGAGCTGAAATTTGAAATCAAGAGTCAGTCACTTAGCCTACGGAGCCACTCAGGTGCCCCCCAGTCTCTGCTTTTAAAGACTCTACTGATGGACCATGGCTCCTTCAGTAATTTGTTTTCACATTTCCAAACTGATGGTTACGTTATTATTATATTACTATTATTATTATTATTATTATTATTACTATTATAATGGGGGAGGCATTTCACAATCTTCACTCAGTTGTTTCACTTGAAATTGTATACTTAACTTTTTGAGGCTAGAGTCTACCTCTGATAAAACAAAAAAAAAGAAAAAAGAAAAGAAAAAGAAAGTGACCTGATGTAGGCAACTATGCAGAAATTTAATCCTAGGGCTCATGGCCAAGGATCTTGTTTGTTTCATCCAACTGCTTTACTTGTTTCATATTTGTATATAAGTACACTTTGTATATAAGAACACTGGGAGCAGGGCATCTTCCAAATTCCATTTGAAAATTGTTCAATATTACTTCCAAAGCTTGTTTAGCTTCAGGAGACCCTGCCAATATGTGAATGGGGGCAGTAGTTTAGAGGCAAATCCTGGGCTAGGGTGGGTCTAACATGACATAGATAGTATTAAGGCATGTGGCATTTTTAGCCTTTGAAATGTAAATATAAGACACTGATGTCTGGTGCAAAATTAGTTATCTCAGTCTGTTCCCTCTTTAACTTGTTTTGAACACCAATAAAGGAGCTATCACTTCTCATGGTAAGTGGGCTAGAAGTAACCTACTAGGTGTTCTCAATAGGACTGTATGTATTTGTTATTTGATAGCTCAGACATGGAATTTTGGGGAGCAGAACAGCACAGAGACAAATGGAAAGACAAACACTTGATGATTTAGTGACCTTTACATGAGGCGTCAGGATATTTAGATATCTCTTTCTGAATGAAGAAATTTCAATGGTGGTTAAATAAAATAGACTTCCAAAGGAGAAAAATTTTCCCTTATATTTCTGCCTCCTAAATTTTTGCTCAACCCCGAATTAATTCTAGGAAAATTACTAATCTAATTCATCCAATTTTAGAATTTTGTGTGGATTATATTTTCTAGACTAATGTTTTGCATTAAACAGTCAGAAACATGTGAATCATCTCCCCTGTGTTCTCTCTTTTGCCCAAGAAGCACTCATGACAGGTTCTCCTCCAAATTGGAGCTCAAGATTTCAGACCCATGGATTCCAGAACAGAAAACTCAGCAGTAAACATTGTGGTAGAAATGCCAAGGGCTTCTGTGGCTCCTGCAATCTTCAGGGGCTTTTAAGGATACAGAGCTCTAAGAGCATCATCTTAAGTAAGCATAATGCTGGAGTAAGGCTATATGTAGTAAAGAAATGGAGTGACTCAGATTTGGGGGGAAAACCTATTTTTTGTTATGCTCAGTTCTAGAACTGTTTTTGAAGGTTTACTTCTCTGTGTACCTTCATGAGTAGAATATGAGACAGAGCCCATTAGAAATGGCTAATCACTTTCACCTGGCTTCTTTTGGTTATTGACAAACCTAGAAAGAATTTCTGTTTCTAAAATGGATTAATGTGATCTACTTGTTTTTCTATAACAACCAAAAACACAATTTACTATTTAAATCGGATATTCATTTAAATATTGATATAATTTTATAGTTATTACTCCATATATCAATCAGCCTTAGCTCCAGATGAACAAAAAACAGTTTTCACATAAACCAGGTCTAATAAATTATTTATAAAGCCAAGCATATGGTAATAATAAAACAATTTTCCTAAAATATTGTCTTCTCCTACATCTTCTCTTTATCAATGAACATGGAAGGACATGGTCATGTCCTCTGCCTTTCTAAGAAAAAACAATAAAGAACTAACCACATGAGTTAGTTTTGAAAAGGCTTGATTCTCCACACCTAATACAGTGGACCTATGTTATAATGTAGAGCATTGTGAGATCTAAATATAAATCATAAAATGAGCCAGAATCTAGATTAGAGGTCTGCAAACTATAGCCACAGGACAAATTAGTCTTCTGTGCTGCTTGTTCTTACAGATCAAGATTCATTGGAACACTGCTATACCCATTATTTATTTCACACTACTAAAAAGGCAGAATTGAGAAATTACACAGAGTTGGAATGGTCAGTACAACTGACAATATTTATCTTCTGGACATTCAAATAAAATGTTTTCAACCCCTGATCTAGATCAACTATTTTATGATACATAAAAATAGTAATGTATTGCATGATACTGGTAAAATCAAAAGATAGAAGAGGATTTTTTAAAAAACAGAAAGGAAAATTGGAAAAGCAAAGAATGGATTGGAAGATACCCAAAAGGGAAATGAGAGTATGAAAATAGAAAAGACAAAAAAAAAAAAAAAAGGGTAAATATCACGTTTTAGTTGTGGGTAGTACAGTATTATTGCCAAATAAATTCCATAGAAACTCAGGTATCTGCATGAGAAGTTCTCTTGTTTTTTAGTTAATCCGGTGAACATGCTATGCAACAATAAACTTTTCAGAGATTTTGAAAGGAAAGAGGTATTACTGACCAGTGAGTAGTATTCAAGTTCATATTTTCCAATACTGTATCAATTTGCTGTTTGATTACTTATTAGATAAATCTGAAAAAAGTATTTTAACAAATATTGCTACTGTTAGTTTCTAGTTGCAGTCAGCTTATCTCTTTGTGAATATCAGATTTCTTACAATTTCTTTCTTTCTTTTTTTGGGGGGGGGAAATGAACAGTAATCATTCTTAGAATGCTAGGCTCATGAGTTCTTAGAAACAATTTTAAAATTGAGTTTCGAATCTGGCAAAACCTTAATAGCAGCTACAATGGCACAGACTTAATCTAAACTGACAATTTAAGTTTTTTTTAAGTTGAACATTGATTCTCAGTTCAGCTTTGTTCTTATGAAAAGGGTAAACATTTGAATGTATTAGAAGAAAAATACTTAATACATTAAGTGTGAACAGAAGCAAGCTTTGATTAAAATGTAAAGTGAGATACCATCATCCACAAAAATATTTGTCAAGGTAGATATTCTTGAAAGATAATTTTATTAGGTTAACACTACTATTTTAACTGCTTTTAATGAACTGCTTTTATTATTCTAATGCTTTTAACTGTGTTTAAAATAACACTATTATTTTAACTGCTTTCATTAAAAGGAATGTAGAAAGAGGTAGACAGAAAAGCTCAAGGTTTGTTCCTACCACTTGCTAGTTATTTAGCTTTTGGTGAGTTATGGTATATTTCCTCATGAGTAAAATTAAGTATGTTATGCCCGATTTTATGAGGATTTTGTAAGAAATTAAGTGAAATAACTCATAAAAAACATGTATTACAGAACTTTGTAAGTGGCACATAATAACAGATGATGTATAGTTGCTTTGTTATTTTAGATATCATGTACTTCTCTGCAACAGTAAACTGAATAAATATGAATTTGCTTTTTTTGTGATTTTTGGAGATGATTAGACAATTTTGAGCTATTTTGTTTTATGGCAGTGCAAAGGAGTGAGTTGCTTCTATGTATTTGGCTTTTTAAAATTCTACATAGAGGGCACCTGGGTGGCTCAGGGGGTTAAGCCACTGCCTTCGGCTCAGGTCATGATCTCAGGGTCCTAGGATCGAGTCCCACATCAGGCTCTCTGCTCAGCGGGGAGCCTGCTTCCTCCTTTCTCTCTCTGCCTGCCTCTCTGCCTACTTGTGATCTATCTGTCAAATAAATAAATAAAATCTAAAAAAAAAATAAAATAAAAATAAAATAAAATTCTACATAGAAGTGAGGTCATGTAGTGTTTTCTTTCTGTGTCTGGCTTATCTTGCTTAGCATAATGTTTGTCTTCCAGGTTCATCCATGCTGTAACAAATGGCAGAATCTCCTTTTGTAAGGCCAAATAACATATCTATCTATCTATATGCATATATATGTGTGTACGTATATTTATGTATATATATATATTTATATATCTATATAAAAATCTCATAATTTCTTTTTCCATTCATCTATTGGTGGGCACATAGGTTTTTTCCATATCTTGACAATTATGAATAAAGTTGCAGTGAATGTGGGAGCACAGGTATTTCTACAATATAGTGATTTTATTTACTTGGGGGTTATATCCAGAGGATTGTTAGCTCCTATGATACTTCAAATGTTAGTTTTTTGAGGAACCTCATACTGTTTTCCATAATGGCTGTGTCAGTTTGCATTCTTACCAACAGCATGCAAGGGTTCCAATTTTTCCATATACTTGCCAACATTTGTTATCTTTTATTTTGTTGATAAAGGCCATTTTAGCAGGTAGGCTGTGATATCTCCTGGATTTGATTTGCATTTCCCTGATGATTAGTGATGTTGAGTACCTTTTCTTATACCCCTTGTATGTCTTTGGAAAAATGACTATTTAAGTCTTTTGACTACTCATCAAGAAACACACTTCTTTGGAGAGTAATTGTTTCTAATTCTACCTTAGTGATGCTTGAGTCTTTTTGATTATCTCTACACTAGTAGTTCTCTGGATGTTATCAGTTAATATTTCTTCTCCTTGTTTGTTATGCAAACAAACAATATATATATATATATATATATATATATATATATATACACACACACACACACATATATATGTTTTAGAAAAAAAAATCAGACTAGAACTAATATCTCAGAAATGTTATATAGCAGGATCTTTCCCAGAATTTCTGGGAAATACTGTTTTTGATTGGATGATTTAGGAGAAAATGTTAGAAAGAAAAATATAGTCTATGCTATGTTAAAGTAAAATTACTTATGAACCTAGAGCATTATAAAAATTGGTGTTAATTCACAAAATATGTTTAATAAAACCAAGGTAGATTTTCTTTTTCTTTTTAAAATTATTACAACACTAACCAAAATGTATTGATACAGTTTGTAAAAGTTCCAGTGAGTTCATAGGATTGAACAGAATACAAGTGAAAGTGGAATTAATAATATGAAATAATTCTAACATTTAGTGCAAATGTGATTAGGAAAATTATTGTTGACAATCTTCTTTATTAATTCTTCCACAAAAATTAAGACATAGTGATTTCAAATATAAATAACTGCTAAGTGATATGAAAACCAGAAACCGAAAACTGAAAGAAAAATAAAAATCTATCGATTTTGTCTTCTCATTTTAAATTCTAGTGTTGAACATTATCATGTATTTCATTCTATTGTAGAGTATTTTAACATATTTTTAAGGGACCCTACCGATCATTACTGATCATTACATTTACAATACCTTTAGATAGTTTATCTCCAGAAAAATATTTAAAAAGATACACATATTATGTGACATTTCTTCTTGCAGCACTTAGAGAAGAGAGGATTGAAACTTGACAGCTAGACAGGGATAGTAACTCCTCTTAAGTATCAGGTGTTGCCTTTCATTATTCCCACTTTGTTTCATAACTTTACTTCTACCAACAATGTTTTAGTAACTGTATAATAACATAAAACACATAGACATGACTCTTTCAAAAATAGCACTTTAATGAAACCTACCAATTTACAATTTCTCTCTTTTGAACAAGAGCCTGGAAATCCAAATTTAAAATTTTGAAGAATCACATTCTTTCATCCCTTTAATGTTAACAATTATGTAAACTATCCTTACTTGGGCTTTAAAACCTGAAATTCAGCATACTGTACTTAGATCTGAGATTCATAAGGCCCAAAAGGACCTTTGATGTTGCACAGTTTTGATTATGAATGTTTGGGGCACTTTTGAATTGAAGCAAAACAACTAACTCACTTTGTTGCCTTTCAACAAAATAAGAGCAATGTTATCTCCAGGAGAAAGAAGTTTTTTAGTACTGGTATTAGTTTGTGCTTATACACACAGATCAAGAAAATATTTTTGGTGAATTTAAGCATATTGCAACCAAGCAATGCATGAGTATTGGGCCTCTGGCATTGTCTATTGATGATTGCCTTTTAATTTTAGAAATCAGAAATCTTCTGGAAAAAAGAGTCTCCATAATGTTTCATTCTCCTATGTATACTAAAATCAAAGGTTAACATGACTTTCACCAGATTTACACAACTCAAGATTAAATTGAGGATAGATGTCTATAGGTATAATTACATAGTAAAGATAGCCTATCTTGATATTCTTGGAAAACCCTTAAATTGTACCAAAACCTAGGTAAAAGGCATAGAAAATATTTCTCCCTCACAGCTCTCAGAAGGAACTAATGCAACTTAAGTCTTGATCTCTGATTTCTAGTTTCCTGACTGTGAGACAATAAATTCCTATTGGTCTAAGCTACTCAGTTCAGAGTTGTCTTCATTGATTTCAGTTAATTCATCATTGCCAAAAGTAAGAGTCCTGCTTTTTTGCATATTCTAAGAGATCTTATAATTTGGTTTATTAATTCATCTCATATTTAGGCAGAGTTATAGATTTCTTTTCTAAATTTTATTAATATTGATAAGGTATATTAATTCTTTTCCCAGCTAGGGAAGCTAATTTAATAGAGCAGTAGAAATGGAAGTGCCAGTATCTATTAAGAATTGTCAATCATTTAGAAACCTAAACAGATGAATTAATCCTGTTAGATTTTTAGAGAAGCCTAGTTGAATATCTAAGTAGTTTTGTGATTTTTTTTAGAGGAACAATCATCTTAATGTTTTTCTTTACTTTTCTTTTAAATTGTAGCAATTTCCTATCTTTTTTAAAATTATGATCAATTAGTCAATTGGCAACCTCCTATCTTAAAACCTTATTTAAATGGTTCTGAAGAGACACGAATCATCTTATTTTTGAAGGTATTTCAATATGTAAAAGTTGACAATTGCATGATAAAATTTGGTTTCTTTTTGTTCAAAAGCTTTCCCTCAAAGAGTAATTTATATATGCAAAAACATAAATCATATAACCAGAGAAGATCCTACTAATATTTTTTAAAAAAGCATGTTAATTTTTAGTTTTCATATGCAGGAAATATCAGAAATTCAAAGAAATTCAAGACAAACACAGATACACAAATTAAACAAAGACTAATAGGAAAATGGGTCCAGATTTCTTGTCCAGCTGACAGAGACTCAATTTCTGACATCCACAGTTGTCACCAGAAATAGACTTGATTATAAATAGAGTTACTGAGTAGGGCTAAAAGGTTCAGTCCTCATTCATGACATTTGCCAAAGGAGCAAAGCAAAACTGAGCCAAGGACTTAGCTGGTCTAGGTTCAGACAAGGCGTGACATCAAACTTATGTTTCTATTGGCTTTCACATCTGAAGAGAGGTGTAATGTAACCTAATGGAACCTATAAGAATGACTGTCAAAGGATTCAGATACAAGGGCACTTACAAAAAGATATCTTGTAAAGAATCCAAGGGAATTGGTTTTCAGAAGAAAGATGTGTCAAATATAAAACACAACAAAAAAGTATAAATCTGTAAGATTATTTTGTGTACATTCATCAGCTCAGGTTGACATATAGTAATTTTTTAAAAATTATAACATATTCATAAATAATGTGGTATGTCTTTAAATATCAGGACATGAAGAATTAACAATAAAATTGTCTTCGTTAGTTTAGTTTAAAGAAAATATTCAAAATTTTGTTATAGTGGGGACAAGAACCAATCAGAATGACTTCTTTAGTTTTAGCTTATCATAAATATTTTCCCGCCTGACTGTGGTTTGTAGATTATACAGTAGCTGTTTTAAATGCAGAACAAAGTATTGGATTTGATTTCTTCAGAACCTATTACCTCTGCTCCTTAGGCAAGTTTCTAACCTTTGTGCTCTGGGTTTTTAATCTGTGCAATGTGGATGGCAATAAGGTTTTCTTTCTCAGTGGATTGTTATAAGGATTAAATCAGTGTATAGCAAGGCCTGCAATAGTACAAGAATGTTTGTCATTATTGTTATTCTGTTGATGAAACTAGTTCAATGGAGAAGAAAAATCGATGATGCAGGAGAGGACAGTTGCAGCAATGTCCTCAAATAGATGAAGATAAGCAGATGGGATTTGGTGCCAAAGTGGAAACAGGGCTTGAACAGAGACATAAATGGTTTGTCTGTATAAGTATGAAGCAAAGCAAAGTACGTGGACGCAACTAAGGAACAAAGTATATGGGAGATGTGGTAGAGGGGAAATTTTCTCCAGACTGCTTATGTTTTCTTCATAAGGTAAGAAGTAATGTTTTCATCTGGAATTGTAAATAAGGATGTATTGGAAGAAGAAAGAGAAGGTGTGATATTGTCATTTCAGAGAGCAGTAAATTGACAAAAACAATGGAGGGGGATTCTGGAGGCAGAATCTGAAATACCAAGGATTATGGCAGAGAAAATACTATTGACATAGTCTAAATATGTTATTTTTATGTTTCTATCAAGGTTTTAGAATTAAGACCAAATTTCACTTTATGTTGGACTTAAATCCTGTAAACTACTTTATAAAGGTGGCTATTATAATTTTTTTTTTAATTTTTTATTTTTTATAAATTTTTATTCATTTTTGTATAGTATTAATTAAAAATAATGTTATTTATCCATTTGGATATTTTGACTACGTTTCCAAACCTTCAAAAACTTTTTTGGTGGATAAAAGCACATTATTGTATAGGTACAGCTGTTTTATGGATATCCAAGAATTTGGTTTGAATGGTAAAATGCAGCAATAAAAAAATTTAGCAATAGTGAGGGCCTGCCTGAGCTTACCGGTTATTAATAAAAAATGAAGCCAGTCCCACAGATTCTATAAATAAAGAGAAGTTAAAAACTTGGACCAAGTCAGAGATGAGGAAAAAAAGGTTAACGGTGCATACAAAAAGTTCCCATGGAGATGAATTACGCAATCTCAGCTGGATAAGAAGGAAGCAAGAATTAAAGTGGGTGAGGTTCAGGGAAAATATGTTCGAATCAGTAGTTATAGAAAGGGCTTAATTAGTGGCAATGGCAATTGACAAGTAAGAGGCTGAGCTAAGTTAAGGGAAGATGATATTATGGAGTAAAGAAGCAGGATCTGAGAGAGCTGTATGTTGGCTGGGTTATCCAGACACAATCTTTATTTTAAGGTAATATTTTAAGATGTTGGTGGAATGAAATCTGAATGCATCCCTAACCTTAGAAAATGTGGTTTAACTTTTATTTTAATTGATTTGCTTATTTTACCATCAACTCTAGCCATACCAGTCTTTTGAAAAGGAAAATTTATAGAGAGATAGGCTTTTCACCCTTAAGGTCCTTGTAGAGTGTAGAAATAAAAGATTTCAGGATGGCAATGAGTCCTGGATGTTTCCCTCTTCACACTTAAGAGGTTCATTCTCAATGTACTCTATCTGGAAGAGAGAATCAAGTGTCATGTTGCCTCTGAGAATAGTAATTCATTAATTTATCCTTTCTAAAGAATACATTTTGAAGACTGATATTTTTAAAGATACAAATTTTAAATTGCTATTCACAGTAGGTCGATGCTGAAAATCATATGAGTGTATCAGAGAAATTAGTGATAAAGCTCATTTGGCTTTAATTTAAAAATATTAAAATATTAAAAATAGTTTTATTTCATTTATGAATGGTTCATAAGATCCCTCTTCTCTTATATGACATTGTATGTAGTTGATCACTAATTTTTTAGTTTGCAAGATAAAAGGTATGGGAAGCACTTCTAAACTTGACTAATGAAAAGGAATATTATAGAGTTTTATGAGAAAACTATTGTTTGAACAAGATCATTTTACCTATCTGTAGTGGTATTCCTAGCTCTACTTTGTAAAAATGACAGAAGAGAAGCCTGCACTCTTATTAGATTCTGTACTTTCATGTTCAAGAGCTTATTCTTTGAAGCAGAATCTGAAATATGAAATATTACTGCCAAGAGCATTGTTGGCATAGCCTGGATATTTTGTTTATATTTTCACAGCGTATTAAATTTGTGCCCAGTTTCCACTTCGTATTGAAAATAAATCCTGCCAACAGCTTTGAAGAAGTGACTGAGGCCTATATTTAATTAAAAACAAAATAGTTATTTTGTCTACTGGGGAATGTTTACCCAGTGATATTCTTTTTTAAAAAATATTTATTTATTTATGTTTGAATGCTGAAGTTATAAGGAATTATTTTATTCTTCTTTTCTTTCAAGTTTTTATTCAAATTCCAATTAGTTAATATACAGTGTGACATTAGTTTCAGGCGTACAATAGAGTGATTCAATACATCCATACAACAACAGGTGCTTAGCACAAGTGCATGCCTTATTCCCCATCACCTGCTTCACCCATTCCTCCAACCCTTCCTTCTGGTAACCACCGGTTTATTCTCTATAGTTAGGACTGTTTCTTGGTTTGCCTCTCTCTCTTGTTCCCCCCTCCCTTGGCTTGTTTGCTTTGTTTCTTAAACTCCACACATGAGTGAAATCATCTGGTATTTGTCTTTCTCTGACTTATTTTTCTTAGCATAATTCTTTCTAGCTCTATCCATTCCATCCATGTCATTACAAATGGTAATATTTCATTCATTTTATGGCTGAGTAATTTTCTACTGTGAGCGTGTGTGTGTGTGTGTGTGCGTGTGTGTGTGTGTGTGTGTGTGTATCCTTCCTTACCCATTCATCAGTCAATGGGCAACTGGACTGTTTCCATAATTTGGCTAATGTAGATAATGCTACTATAGACATTAGAATGTATGTATCCC
This sequence comes from Mustela nigripes, assembly GCF_022355385.1. Classification (NCBI taxonomy): domain Eukaryota; kingdom Metazoa; phylum Chordata; class Mammalia; order Carnivora; family Mustelidae; genus Mustela; species Mustela nigripes. The sequence continues at coordinate 136,899,845 of NC_081561.1, read as the reverse complement.
TTTGAATTAGTACTTTTGTATTCGTTGGATAAATACCTAGTAGTGCAATTTTTGGATCATAATGTAGTTCTATCAAGTGATATTCTAATAGGAAATTTAAATGCTGGGGAAAAGTAATCCTATCTGGCAGTAAACATAATACTTTCCATATGTACCTATGTAATTGATCTGAAATTTTGTTTTAGTGGTGAAAAAAAAATTGTTTTAGTTGGCATAACTATGAAAGTTCCTGTAAACAATGACTGTTTATAGGAGATTATAACTTCTGCTGAATAAACCTATAATATCACCACATTTAAAATTTAATTGGGGCTCTTTGAAAGCCATCAAACTTCTCCAATAACGTGATGATGTTTCAGATGCTAAAGTTATTCTATTTTTACAATGGTGAAATAAAGTGAGTCATGACTTCAGAACTAACTAATAGACTTTATTAAGAGAGCTTTTTTTGCATCTTCATAAGTTTAAAATGAAGTCCATTATCTTAATGAAAGGGCAAAATTAATTCTTGTCTGCATCCTGATGTCATGATGGGTTTGACCTTTTGGATAAGAATTATTCTTGTTTGATGAAAAGATCTAGCAAACATATATGAAGTGTTAAATGGCATTATTAGTTTTTTTAAATAAGTGAAGTAGTTGATAAAGTTTTCAACAGGTTAGTGAAACAATCACTGATTTTATTAAAGTCTAATCTTTCTCCTATCTATAAATTAGTCTGGATATATAGAGTGAAAGATGCTATTCCCTTCCCAAACAATGAGTCCTTTGTAGAAATGTAAGATTTGCGTAACTATGTTTTTTGTTTTTATAAGGGAATAGAATAGTCTGCTTCTTGAGAACTCTATGAAATATCATGGATTAAATATGCCTACAACAGGGACAAAAACCTAAAAATATAAAGGGTTTTATTTCATGAAATGACCCTATCTAGACAATAATTGCCTTTCCTATGTCCACTGTAAATAAGGAGTCTATTTTCCTGCATGTTGTTTCTTCTTTTAACCTTTGGATTTCTTCTGTATGAAGGCAGGATTGGCTGCCATATGTCTCCCCCGCTTTTTTTTTTTTTTTTTTTAAGATAATGGGCCAACCCTCTCAGCAGGTCCTTGAGTTGTATTTGACCCCCTTTCTTGACTTCCTATAACACACTCTGAACTGTGGACAGAAAACCACATTTTCACAAGGTCTTCAGGAGTCTTTTTCATAATTTCAAATGGTAGATTTCTCCCTTCTGGTGAGAGCTTAGAAAAATTTGCTCTTCTGTCTCAAAAATGGATATCCTCTCTCTTGCTCAAGACAGAGAAACATTCATACATCGCTAAACACAAATTTGTGAACTCAAGTGTACTTAGTTCTCTTCTTAATGAAGTTGATGAAATAAATTATGTTGATAATCACTATTTGAAACGGGTTGCTAGCAATAAGGACTGGAGAGACAGTATGGTTTGTTTCTTAATTTCTATTTTTGATCACCATTAAGGAAGATATTTTACACTTTGAAATCATGGCAGATAGAGAAATTCAGCATATAATAGGCCTCAAAAAAGTACTTGCAGTTTGATATTAAGTATATAGGAGAAAAAATTATCTAATAAAATAAATTCTTAAGTTTCTTCCATTTTTCACACACCAGTTTTTTCTCTACATTGTCCTGTACTATTTCAATAGCTCAGCTTGACTTTTAACAGCTCTTCCATTCGTTATGAGTTTCAGCAAGTAAAATAATAAAGGCAAGAAACCAAAAAAATACATTTGTACTGCTTTCATTTTTACCTATCTTACCTCTACTGGGCTCTTTATTTCTGCACATGAATTTGAGTTACTATCTAGTGTCATTTTATTTCAGGCTAAATGTGAATAAAACTGGTGTTATGGGCTGAATCATGTTTCTCCAAAATTCATATGTTGGAGTCCTAACCCCTGCAGTGTACCTTAGCATGTAACCATATTTGGAGATTAGTTATTTAAAGAGGTAATACATTTAAAATGAGAACTTTAAGGTGGGCCCTGATTCCATGTAACTGGTATTCTCATAAGAAGAGGACACTTTTGCTCTTATGGAGAGGAAGATTTTCATGTGAATGCCAGCTTGTGATGTAAACTGTCTGTTCAAGGATTTTAATTTTGCTTTCTGCTCAGCACCAAGGCCAGGACAGTGTGTGTGTGTGTGTGTGTGTGTGTGTGTGTGAGGGGAGCATGCAGATTTTACTTAATATTTATATTCATCTTTTTAAAAATTTTTGTAATTTTTTAAAATTCGGGTTTTACTTTTATTCCAGTTATCATAGAGTGTAATATTATTTTCACTTATACAGTATAGTGATTCAACACTTTCATAAGACACCCAATGCTCAACATGTAAGTACACTCCCTAATCCCCATCACCTGTCTCCCCCATGTCCCAACCCTTGCTCTGGTAACCATCCCTTTGTTCTCTATAGTTAAGGGCCTGTTTTATGGTTTGCTTCTCTCTTTTTTAATCCCTTGCTCATTAGTATTGCTTTTTGAATTCCACATATGAGTAAAATCATATGGTATTTGTGTCCTGTTAACTCCTTATTTTTTATTTTTTAAAACATTTTATTTATTTATTTGAGAGAGAGAAGGAGTGTGTGAGAGAGAAACAATAGCAGAGGGGAGGGGCAGAGGGAGAAGCAGACTCCCTGCTGAGCAGATGTTTAACTTACTAGCCTCCCAGAGCCCCTATAAGGCTGTAGCTCATAAGATCCACATGTATGTGGTTGTATTCTTTTATCTGCATTTCCATGAGGGAACGCTAGGCTTTTATCATATGTTCTCTTTGTTCTTCAAAACCAGAAATATGGAATCTCAATGTCACAATAATTTGGCCTCTCAACACTTGCTTTCTCTCTAGGCTTTCTACTTATTTGATTTTTGTCCTTTGTCATCCTACAGATTCTAATTATTTAAAGTGCACATTTTCCAGTTTCAAAGTTGATTTTTTCAGAGATGTTCAAACTTTCTCATGTTTGAACTTTCTCATTAAACTTTCTTACCAAAGTATTAGAAGTCAGTTGTTTGTTTTTAATGAACAATATTCCTGAAAACGTCTCCTCTCTTGTTTCATCTCCCAGTAGTAATAAAAGTTTAAAATCAAAGTTTCCAAATTAATTTTGCAGTGATACTTCTTTTTCATTCCATGTAGTATTTATGCCTATGTTACCATTTCAGAAATATCTAGAGTTTTCTATTACTTTTAGTTATTTTCTCTAATCCTAGTAAGGAAATTGAGGAGTAAGAAAGAGCTGTCCTTGACTTGATCAGCTGGACAGTTATGACTAGCAGTGAATAGTAAAAGCAATCTTTTTTAAAAAAGATTTTTTTAAAAGATTTTATTTATTTATTTGACAGACAGAAATCACAAGTAGGCAGAGTGGCAGGCAGAGAGAGAGAGGGGAGGAATCAGGCTCCCTGCTGAGCAGAGACCCCCGAGGACCTGAGCCGAAGGCAGAGGCTTTAACCCACTGAGCCACCCAGGCGCCCCCTAAAAATGATTTTATTTAATTTAGAGGAGGGAGGGACAGAGAAAGAGGATGTGACAGGGTCTCAAGTAGACTCCATGCTAGGCACAGAGTTACACATGGCTCCATCTCACGACCTTGAGATCATGATCTGAGCTGAAATCAAGAGTCTGACACTTATCTGACTGAGTCATCCAGATGTCCTTAGTACAAAGAAATCGTGCTCAGAGATTAATTGTTGTTATTATTACTTACATACATATTACTGTTACTCGATTGATATCTAAATGTATATTGTATTTTCTGCTCACAAGACAAAGATAAGCCAATAATACATTTAGATGTTAGTCTGGTCCTGAGGTATAAAATATATTTATTGCACATATCTTACCAATTTTGCCTCTCACATACATTGCAATTATGATATATCAGTCTTGACAATTGACCCTTTATATTTAGGCATGGCTTCTAAGCCTTTTTAACATGGTATATTAGGCAGGCCCTACTAATTGATCATAGTTGGCATAGCATGTGAAGCTGCCATCCATAATTAATGACAATACCATGTTAGTATTTAGATTTAAAAATTCTATAGAGGAAATAATCAACTCTGTAAAGGTGTCTAAAAAAATTACTTCAAATTGTTAAAAACCAGAACTATTTTATAAATGTATTTTTACCTCTCTTGATTTATCATAAGTATTTAAATAATTATGTGACATAATCTAGCTCTTTCATTTTTAATCAAATACAATGAAAAATTCTTTATTCAACTTCCTAAAGAATGCACTCTGGGTGACAGGCATTGGAATATCTTGGCAGTTAAGGTCAGATGCTCAAATGCACATTGTTGTTGTGTCCAGGAAAACCACAAATTGGCACAGAGCTGGATCTGAGATGAGAGAATCAGTATTTTAGGAGGCATCTCAAATAGATTACCAGGATTTCATTTGAAGATGCTGTAAACTTTGCCAAAAAAGCACTAAATATATACTTGTAAAGGTAAGCGGGTCAGGATTTAGGAAGATAGCCAAGGTAAGATGAAATGAGATTCTCCGAACTCTCTAAGGTAACTAGACTTACCTAAAATATCTGTAAGGTTACCTCTCTAAGGTAGCTGAACTTACTTAAATGGTATTTCTGTTAATTAGTATATGCCTTTCAAAAATCATGAAACACTTTCTAGCTTTGGTACTGTAGAATCTTATTTTAGGTAACATTTACAATATCCTCATATATATCATGATATACCTCATATATACTGTGTGAAATACAGTATATACACATATATACTGTGTGAAATATACAATATCATGATATACCTCATATATACTGTGTGAAAACTCTTTGACCCTACAAAAATATCATTTTCAATTTCCAAGTTTCTCCAAGTAGTTCTGCTACACGAGAAACAAACATCTCATCATATTGATGGATGTGCTTAATAGAAACATTTTTGAGAGTCTTAATTCCTGTTCCTTTCACATGTAATTAACTAAATTTTTTTTTTCAATTTTAGCTCCATAAGTATATTTAATATGCAGCTTTGGTTTGTCAAGATTCTATATGGTGTTACTATATAATGCACTCTCTTTCTCTCTCTCTCTCTCTCTCTCTTTTGACATTTAAAAATTATTCTTTCTCTATTTGGTCATGTTCCAAATTTTAGCCCTGTATTTCAGAATCAAAAATATATTATTGGATTAAAGTATTAGATATTTGAGATCAAATCCAGATAATATTCAAACATAAATAAATCAATTAGATAGAGATAGACAAATACCATATGATTTAATTCATGTGGAATCTAAAAACAAAACAAATGAATAAAGAAACAAACTCAAACCAGACTCTTAAATACAGAGAACAAACTGGTGGCAGAAAGGAGGTGGAAGTATTCGATATTGGTGAAATAAAAAAAAAAAAGATGAATCATTAAGTATTTCCTATGATGGAACATTGTGATAGACTCTTATGAAGTGATTGTAAATGAAGAAGACATTTTCCTTGCTCTCACAGAGTTTATAATCAGTAAAGAACACAGAAAATAAAACAGATAATTACAATAAAGGTTGATGTAAAAAAAAAAAACAAATCTGGACTAAAGAAATAGAGCCTTTATTCAAAAGGATAATTGCAATAATGGGAGGGAAATAATGTAATAGAGGTAGGGAGACATTGGCAATAAGGAGAGGCTTCTGACTATAAGAGCTGAAATTATCTCAAAGGGCAGTCAGAAAATGGTTTTCTTTTATTAAGAGAAGTAGTAAATAATGCAAGAAAGAACCATGGTGGGTAGCATGGGGGAATGGGAATGAGGTGGCACAATTGCAAAGTAAACATTTTTCCCCCAGGATCTATCCTTGGGAATTCTTTAGGAGGGACTGCTCTATGTCCCAGTGCACTAACGTAGACCAAACCTCGGAGGTCTAAGGGAAAGAGAGAAGCTTGATTAAAGTTTGGTCAAGTCAAGTTGGTGGACATTTTGCTCTGACTGATCAGTGCAGGCAAAAATTTGAGCTCATTGTTTAGGAGACAAAGAATAGGCATGTAGAGAGGCTGGGTCTGGTCTTGTCCTAGGTAAACATGAGGGACTATCCACAGGTTTTAACTAAGTCATATGTGTATGGGCAGTTCTTTGCATTAAATCATTTTCCAGAACACAAAGCGTGGGAGGATTTTTTTTAAACTGTCCCTGTTTTCCAGGAACACAGGGCTCAGGTAAATTTGTTTGTATCATTCTGCACTGTCCATAATAAAACTATGACAGCAGCATTGCATAGTCCTGTGGGAACATAAAAATGAAGTCTAGGAGAAGGTGAGTCCAAGTCCTGATTCTAAGAATTAGTAGGACTTAAAAAGGACAGAGGGATCAGTGAATTAAAAGGCAAAGAGCATATCATTTATAGGCAGAGTAAATGACCTAGTAAATTGCCTGCTTGAAAGAATTAAAAACACATTCTCCATGGATTTGTGAACTTGCACAATTGGATTTTCAATTTGTGTGTGTGTCCTTGCAAATGTAGCTTCACTTAACCAGAGTCATTTGGGATCCGAGAAGTGCCTGATGCTTATTCAGAAGATCTAGCCAATGGCAAGCCTCCAGTTTCTGATACTGAAGGCTGACAGGAATTACATGGGCACCAAGGCTGGAGCTCAAAGCACAGCCTAGTGTTAGGTAAAGCAAGGAACACAAGCATGGTTGAGACACAGGCAGTGAAGGGAGAATATAATGGAATTTGGGTTCTACAGCATGTTAGCTCCTGAAGCTGAGTGATGTTGGGGGAAACCTGGAAAGAAAATGTTTATTCCAAGACCCTTGTTCTATTGTTATGTCTCCATCTCCTAAGTAATTTCCTGCTTCTTTCAGATTCAGCTCAGGATTCCAGGTAGCATTTTGCCATCAGTGACAGTTAAGCATGGTGGTGGATGATTCATATGGATTGTACTCTTTCAATCCTTTCAACAACTTTTTGAATTAGGTGCTGTCATTATCTTCATGTATTTAGAGGTGAAATTTAATGACTTGTCCAATGTCAGGCAAATTTATAGACTCAGGCAATCTTACTACCGAGTTCACCACAACCATGTGGCCAGCAGGCATCTACACACCATGTTGCCCAAAGTCAGAGAGGCAAAGGAATTTACATCGGGCTTGTAGGGATGTGATCGATCTTTTCAAAATACAAATCATTCTTGATTGATTCTTTTATCATCAAGGCATCAGTGATCATTTTTCAACTCTTTTCTGGCCCTCAAAGGAAGACAGAAAATCTTGAAGACTCCTAAAGAGAAGACAGAAAACACTAGAAAAAGAAGAGTGCAGCAAGACAGGAGCTCCCCGCCCCCCGACCCCCCCACCCAAAGTAGTTTATGTTGGGCTCTGTCTGAGGTGTGAATTTGAAGTCAGTTTGCTTTGTGCCACAGCTGCTGCTGTTGCTGCTGCTAACAGGGACAGGATGGATGGCCCTATCTCTGATTCTCACAGGGTCTCCTGAGTAGTAAATCTGTGCTGATATATGTTATTTGCATTCCGTTTCAGCAAATCATCAGCCTTTTAAAACTCTGAAATAGTACTTTGTGTCTGAAGACAAAATGTCTTAGGGTATTTTTTCCTCTTGGATTTTTATGGAAGTCAAGTTTTTAAACAGCTGATCCCTCAGGAGTTAACAACGAAATGCATCACTGTCGGTTGATTGAGCTACCGACTCATCGGCTTGTTTTTCTCTTTCCGTGAGACTCTCTATTTGAGAATGCTTGAACACAATTCACAGAGTTCTAGTGCTTTACTTTGATTCTACAGCAACTTTGATTTGGGGGCATAACACGAGCAATTCTGTTCTGAGTTCTAAGAACTCCTTCATCTAGCAACCATTGGACCCTCTTTCCCACCAAGATGTTTTTAGTACTTTTTCTTCTGAGTGTACTTTGTATTTAGGCCTTAGAAAAATCTGATGTTTGATGGTAAAAGACAATATAAAAATGTGAGTTTTGTCCATAGAGGAGGCATGATCACAGGGAGGCTACGTTTGTGCTAAATAACTCTTTTGTAGTTTGAGCTTATTCCTGGCCCTCATATACATATCAAAAATGTTTTACTATGTCTTGTATGTGACTTTACCAGTCTCATAGAGCTTGTTACACATCCCTGCCTTTAGTAGCATATTGCCTCAGGAAATTTAAGAAAAAAAAGTGCAACCAAATCTAGCAAAATGACACTATTGCTGCAGAAGGAACACTTTTCAGCTATTGGCAGCTTACCTGTTTATTAAAATTAGTATTTATTTAACATAGCAGAATTATAGAAAAGATATAATAAAGAAGGTAATACACACTCTACTCTCTACCACAATTAACAATTGTTAGTGTTATAATTGCTTCAGATATTTAAATAAAAATTTACACTTACGGGCATCTGGATGGCTCAGTTTGTTAAGAGTCTGCCTTTGGCTCAGATCATGATCCCTGAGTCCTGAGATAGCGCCCCAAGACTAGCTCCCTGCTCAGCAGGGAGTCTGCTTTTCCCTCTCCCTTTGGTCCTCCCCGCTGTTCTTGTGCACACTCTCTTTCTCTTTTGCTCTCTCTCAAATAAATAAAAACTTAGTAAAGAAATTTACATTTACATGTGCATATATATTTATACAAAGTTGAAATTTCATTTATCCTCTATCTCCAAAATTTCCCTTCATTTCCACATCCCCAATCTCCTAGCAACTGCTGTCAAAATATAATGGGTTTCCTTCTAAGCCAGTTTTTATACTTTTTCATATATCTATAGGTGACCATAAATTAGGTATATTTTTACATGTTTAAAAAAACCTTAAATAAATTGTATATATCATTGAGTAATATTCTTTTTCACTTAACATTTTTTGAGATCTGTATAATACTCTCACCTTTTTACAATTACTAATGTCTCTTTAAGACAAGCATTGATCGTGTTCATAAATGGGCTCTTCAATATTGTTATTAAAAATACTGTTAAACAGGTAGATTTGCTTCAGGTGAGAATTATAAAAAGAGCAGAACAAGAAGTGTGACTCAAACACAAAGCCAAGATGGAAGAGGCACAGATGCAGTGTCCCATAATAATGCTAATCATTACAAAAATGGTGACTTGAAATATATTTTAGAGGCTGGCTGCTGTAGAAAATATTTCTCTTACCATGCTCTAATGGAGGGAATCTCTTGGGGTGGTGATCTCCATTTGCCATATCCTCAGGCTCACTTTGTCCAGCTTTTGAAATGAAAAGGACAGAGTCTCACTGCGAATGGTGGCTTATACACACTGTCTATCATTGAGAGTGACCACGACCAGGCACAGAGATGGCCAAGGATGTATTGTATGGGCCTCCATCTGGCCAGCCGGTTTTAGATGCTCTTCTTTGGAAAGCATGATGTATAATGGATGCAGTCTTACTGTGAATTCTGTAAGAAAAGGTCAGGGGCTCAGCCTCCCTGTGTCAAAGAGTGATGGGGACGCTTGGGTGGCTTAGTTGGTTAGGTATCTGATTCTTGATTTCAGCTCAAGTCATAATCTTAGGATGGTGAGATAGAGCCCTCCGTCGGGGTCCATGCTACGTGGAGCCTGCTTAAGATTTTCTCTCTGTCTGCCTCTGCCCCAGACCCCTCTGGTGCACACAGCCTCTTTCTCTTTCTCAAATAAATAAATAAATAAAATCTTTAAGAAAAAGAAAAAGGAATGTCAGGCCCACCTCAAAATATTCACAAAATATTTGTGAAGACTTACAAATGCGTATTATTTTTACCAGATGCAAATGTATTTCTACAGATTTAGTTGGGTATCTCCATTTGCCTGACATTATATTTTCTGCTGAAATGTTGAAAGATGCACTGCTACAAGCAATGTTAGGTAGATGACCCTTGTCTCATGTCACAGATGACCTTATGAATTCTAAATTGAATTGCAACCTTTCTTGGCCTTTTATCAGAATTATCTACTCAGAATTTTATTCTCCTTGAATTTGAGATTCTGAAATGCAGGAGAAAAAATAAACCTAATTCATCTATTACAGATAGAATTTCAGATATACTACAATTTTCCATTTGAATATGGATGGTCAAGATGGCACCTCATACTTTTTCATAAGCTTACCAATTTCTATCCGCCCTTCAATACAACATGTTAAACTCTTTCATAATACCTGCTAAGGTCTCTCTTGCCCATAGGATGTGTGTACTTCCTCTGAGCTCCTGCAGCATTTTGTTATCTTGTGATATTTTTATCTCCTAACAGTTTTGTTTTCTATCTTAGAGTTACTCACATGTTCTTTATACAATATATATCTTATTAGATTTTAAATTACTTGTGGGAAGGAACCCTGTCCATTAATCTTTGCATCTTTCACAATGTTTATTGAATATTAGACGTAGTGACTATCTGGGTAATATGAATCAAATGCATGAATGAGTAAGTGAGTGACTGAGGACAGACACTGTAAGCAACGGTAATCTTTAACTACATGCAAGATATTGAGTCTCCTTAAATAAGTAATTTTATTCAAATTGATTACCAGCTTAAATATTGTATTAGGTAATCATAAAAAGTATAAGATATAAAAAGTATAAGCTAGGTAATCATAAAAAGTATAAGGTATTTTTCAAACACCACTCATAAATATATAATAGTCAATATCAAGTATATATATGGCATATATACAGAGAGAGAGAGAAGAAATAGACCCTGTAGAGTTCATTAATGATGAATGTAGTGCCTATTGCATGCCTGTTGCTTAATTAAGCACTTTTGTTACATCATTTATTCTATGCTTAAAACATTTTACATTAGAACTTTATTGTTCTTATGTTTGCCTTGTAAAAACAATTGCATCAGTGCCATGTTTGAGATCATGTATCTGAAATAGCAGAGGACATATACAAAATAAGCATAAACCAATTAAGTAACAGTTATTTCTATCAGTATTCCAGGAATTGGAAGAGCATTTATTTTATAATAAGAGAACGCAAGCAAAAAGAAACTTGTCAGCATTCCCAGAGGGTGAAATTTTCAACACAATAGTTTGAAAAGTCTGAAAACAAATTGAATTTATGTTAATTGAAGATATGTTCTTATTCTCTTTATCAAAGTTAAAAAAAGGACCTATTTCTTCATAAGCCATAGTTATCCTATTATACATTAAGTTTTTTATTATTCCTATTGAGAAGTGATTGTGATTGCTGGATCATACATAACCCAACGCATATGAGAGCAAGCCCAGTGCATGTAGTTGTAGATCATGGTATGTTTAGCAGAAATGCCATTTTGGGATGTAGCATAGGTTATCTGGATGAACTTTGGATCTTGTCCCTATTAATGACATAATTGTATACTTATCCAGATTTTTCTGAGTTATGAGACCAATCTTGCTCATTTGTTGAAAAAAAAATATATATATATATTTAAATATATATATGAATTTAAACATTTGCACTGAAAAAGTTTATACACTTTCCAGGGCCCATGAAATGGGTGAAATAATTGATTAAGGAGAATCCCAGAACAATGAATACATCACCATTTCATACAGTGACTGTGTTTTGTCTCTGTTTTGTGTTATTCCTCATCGTTTTATTTATCAAACACACATGTAAAAATGGCCTTTTCACCTTTTTTTTTTTTTTAAGATTTTATTTATTTATTTGACAGAGAGAGATCACAAGTAGGCAGAGACGCAGGCAGAGAGAGAGAGAGGAGGAAGCAGGCTCCCCGCCGAGCAGAGAGCCCGATGCGGGACTCGATCCCAGGACCCTGAGATCATGACCCGAGCTGAAGGCAGCGGCCTAACCCACCGAGCCACCCAGGCACCCTGCCTTTTCACCTTTAATGACTAGTAATGCAACATCTAATGATACTAATTGTACACCACCAGGGATAGAAGAACACTTTTTTTAGGGCTACCATAAAAGAGCCATAGAAAGTACTTTGTGGAATTTTCAGCCAATCCCAGTCCATAAGCCACCTAAGATCAGTCCATGACCCATCATTTTCTCAACTGGTGGCAGCAATAGTTTCTATCTCATCAGACAGTTGTGGGAATTACAGAAGATTATACATGTAAAATGCACAACAGAGTTAGTACTCAGAAAATGCTAGTTATTATCTCTTTCTTCTGTCTTGCTGTTGGTGTAGAGAAATGCAACTGATTTCTGTGCATTGATTTTATATCCTGACACTTTACTGAATTCCTGTATAAGTTCTAGCAGTTTTGGAGTGCAGTCTTTTGGGTTTTCCACATATAGTATCATATCATCTGCGAAGAGTGATAATTTGACTTCTTCTTTGCCGATTTGGATGCCTTTAATTTCCTTTTGTTGTCTGATTGCTGAGGCTAGGACCTCTAGTACGATGTTGAATAGCAGTGGTGATAATGGACATCCCTGCCGTGTTCCTGACCTTAGCGGAAAAGCTTTCAGTTTTTCTCCATTGAGAATGATATTTGCGGTGGGTTTTTCATAGATGGCTTTGATGATATTGAGGTATGTGCCCTCTATCCCTACACTTTGAAGAGTTTTGATCAGGAAGGGATGTTGTACTTTGTCAAATGCTTTTTCAGCATCTATTGAGAGTATCATATGGTTCTTGTTCTTACTTTTATTGATGTGTTGTATCACATTGACTGATTTGCGGATGTTGAACCAACCTTGCAGCCCTGGAATAAATCCCACTTGGTCGTGGTGAATAATCTTTTTAATGTACTGTTGAATCCTATTGGCTAGTATTTTGTTGAGTATTTTCGCATCTGTGTTCATCAAGGATATCGGTCTATAGCTCTCTTTTTTGGTGGGATCCTTGTCTGGTTTTGGGATCAAGGTGATGCTGGCCTCATAAAATGAGTTTGGAAGTTTTCCTTCCATTTCTATTTTTTGGAACAGTTTCAGGAGAATAGGAATTAGTTCTTCTTTAAATGTTTGGTAGAATTCCCCCGGGAAGCCGTCTGGCCCTGGGCTTTTGTTTGTTTGGAGATTTTTAATGACTGTTTCAATCTCCTTACTGGTTATGGGTCTGTTCAGGCTTTCTATTTCTTCCTGGTTCAGTTGTGGTAGTTTATATGTTTCTAGGAATGCATCCATTTCTTCCAGATTGTCAAATTTATTGGCGTAGAGTTGCTCATAGTATGTTCTTATAATAGTTTGTATTTCTTTGGTGTTAGTTGTGATCTCTCCTCTTTCATTCATGATTTTATTTATTTGGGTCCTTTCTCTTTTCTTTTTGATAAGTCGGGCCAGGGGTTTATCGATTTTATTAATTCTTTCAAAGAACCAGCTCCTAGTTTCGTTGATTTGTTCTATTGTTTTTTTGGTTTCTATTTCATTGATTTCTGCTCTGATCTTTATGATTTCTCTTCTCCTGCTGGGCTTAGGGTTTCTTTCTTGTTCTTTCTCCAGCTCCTTTAGGTGTAGGGTTAGGTTGTGTACCTGAGACCTTTCTTGTTTCTTGAGAAAGGCTTGTACCGCTATATATTTTCCTCTCAGGACTGCCTTTGTTGTGTCCCACAGATTTTGAACCGTTGTGTTTTCATTATCATTTGTTTCCATGATTTTTTTCAATTCTTCTTTAATTTCCCGGTTGACCCATTCATTCTTTAGAAGGATACTGTTTAGTCTCCATGTATTTGGGTTCTTTCCAAACTTCCTTTTGTGGTTGAGTTCTAGCTTTAGAGCATTGTGGTCTGAAAATATGCAGGGAATGATCCCAATCTTTTGATACCGGTTGAGTCCTGATTTAGGAGTCAATCCCATTTACAATTGCATCCAAAACCATAAGATACCTAGGAATAAACCTAACCAAAGAGACACAGAATCTATACTCAGAAAACTATAAAGTACTCATGAAAGAAATTGAGGAAGACACAAAGAAATGGAAAAATGTTCCATGCTCCTGGATTGGAAGAATAAATATTGTGAAAATGTCTATGCTACCTAAAGCAATCTACACATTTAATGCAATTCCTATCAAAGTACCATCCATCTTTTTCAAAGAAATGGAACAAATAATTCTAAAATTTATATGGAACCAGAAAAGACCTCGAATAGCCAAAGGGATATTGAAAAAGAAAGCCAACGTTGGTGGCATCACAATTCCGGACTTCAAGCTCTATTACAAAGCTGTCATCATCAAGACAGCATGGTACTGGCACAAAAACAGACACATAGATCAATGGAACAGAATAGAGAGCCCAGAAATAGACCCTCAAATCTATGGTCAACTAATCTTCGACAAAGCAGGAAAGAATGTCCAATGGAAAAAAGACAGCCTTTTCAATAAATGGTGCTGGGAAAATTGGACAGCCACATGCAGAAAAATGAAATTGGACCATTTCCTTACACCACACACAAAAATAGACTCAAAATGGATGAAGGACCTCAATGTACGAAAGGAATCCATCAAAATCCTTGAGGAGAACACGGGCAGCAACCTCTTCGACCTCTGCCACAGCAACATCTTCCTAGGAACAACACAAAAGGCAAGGGAAGCAAGGGCAAAAATGAACTATTGGGATTTCATCAAGATCAAAAGCTTTTGCACAGCAAAGGAAACAGTTAACAAAATCAAAAGACAACTGACAGAATGGGAGAAGATATTTGCAAACGACATATCAGATAAAGGACTAGTGTCCAGAATCTATAAAGAACTTAGCAAACTCAACACCCAAAGAACAAATAATCCAATCAAGAAATGGGCAGAAGACATGAACAGACATTTCTGCAAAGAAGACATCCAGATGGCCAACAGACACATGAAAAAGTGCTCCATATCACTCGGCATCAGGGAAATACAAATCAAAACCACAATGAGATATCACCTCACACCAGTCAGAATGGCTAAAATCAACAAGTCAGGAAATGACAGATGCTGGCGAGGATGCGGAGAAAGGGGAACCCTCCTACACTGTTGGTGGGAATGCAAGCTGGTGCAGCCACTCTGGAAAACAGCATGGAGGTTCCTCAAAAGGTTGAAAATAGAACTGCCCTATGACCCAGCAATTGCACTATTGGGTATTTACCCTAAAGATACAAATGTAGTGATCCAAAGGGACACATGCACCCGAATGTTTATAGCAGCAATGTCCACAATAGCCAAACTATGGAAAGAACCTAGATGTCCATCAACAGATGAATGGATCAAGAAGATGTGGTATATATACACAATGGAATACTATGCAGCCATCAAAAGAAATGAAATCTTGCCATTTGCAACAACATGGATGGAACTAGAGCGTATCATGCTTAGCGAAATAAGTCAAGCAGAGAAAGACAACTATCATATGATCTCCCTGATATGAGGAAGTGGTGATGCAACATGGAGGCTTAAGTGGGTAGAAGAATAAATGAAACAAGATGGGATTGGGAGGGAGACAAACCATAAGTGACTCTTAATCTCACAAAACAAACTGAGGGTTGCTGGGGGGAGGGGGTTTGGGAGAAGGGGGTGGGATTATGGACATTGGGGAGGGTATGTGATTTGGTGAGTGCTGTGAAGTGTGTAAACCTGGTGATTCACAGACCTGTACCCCTGGGGATAAAATATATGTTTATAAAAAATAAAAAATTAAAAAAAAAAAAAAAAAAAAAAAAAAGAAAATGCTAGTTATTGTAGAAGATATTAATAAGTGTTCTACATTTAAAGAATTTAAAACAATGGATCATTATAATAGTATCATGATTTCATTTAAAAATTGCTAATTAGTTATAAACTATATCAATAAAAGAATGAATTATAAAGTGAATTATATTAATTCAGAATGCATGATCATGGAATGTTTTTCCCTTTTCTTTGTGTGTTCTTCAGTTTCTCTTATAAGTGTTCTAGAGTTTTCAGTATATGGATTTTTTACCTATTTGGTTAGGTTTATTTCTAGGTATCTTATGGTTTTTGGTGCAATTGTAAATAGGATTTATTCCTAGAATTCTCTTTCTGCTGCTTCATTATTGGTATAGAAATGCAACAGATTTCTGTATGTTGATTTTATAACCTGTGACTGTGAAATTAATGTATCAGTTCTAGCAATTTTTGAACAAGATTTATTTGTCAAAAGGAGAAAGCACAAGCAAGGGAATCAGCAGGCAGAGGGAGAAGCAGGCCCCCTGAGCAAGGATCCTGATGCAGAACTCGATCTCAGGACCTCAGGATCATGACCTGGCCTGAAGGCAGATGCTCAACTGACTGAGCCACCCAGGTGCCCCAGTTGTAGCAATGTTTTAGTGGAGTCTTTCAGGTTTGCTAAGAAGACAGTAATCGTTTATTATTATTTTTTAACTGTTTACCCATAGCCACAATACACATCTTATACCCAAGACACTGAAGGGGTATAGGATTTCTCACCTGAAAATATATCTCTTTGGCATAAGGATTATTTGGAGTTGATTATTGTTAAGAAATCCAAAGGGGCGTTAAGCCGCTGCCTTCGGCTCAGGTCATGATCTCAGGGTCCTGGGATCGAGTCCCGCATCGGGCTCTCTGCTCAGCAGGGAGCCTGCTTCCTTCTCTCTCTCTCTGCCTGCCTCTCAGTGTACTTGTAATTTCTCTCTGTCAAATAAATAAATAAAATCTTTAAAGAAAAAAAAAAAAAGAAATCCAAAGGGGCACCTGCGCTGCAATGTTTACAGCAGCAGTGTCCACAATAGCCAAACTGTGGAAAGAGCTGAGATGTCCATTGACAGATGAATGGATAAAGATTTGGCATACACACACACACACACACACACACACACACACTATACACACACACACACACACACACACATACATACAAGGAGTATACTCAGCCATCAGAAAGGATGAACACCTACCATTTACATTGACATGGGTGGAACTAGAGGGTATTATGCAGAGTGAAATAAGTCAGTCAGAGAAAGACAATTATGACATGGTTTCCCTCATATGGAGACTATAAGAAGTGGCACAGAGAATCATAGGGGAAGGGAGGGAAACCGAATGGGAAGTCATCAGAGTGAGAGAAAAACCATGAGAGACTCTTAACTGTAGGGAACAAACTGAGAGTTGCTGGAGGGGAGGGGAGTGGGGGGATGGGGTAACTGGGTGATGGACACTAAGGAGGGCACGTGATGTGATGAGCAGCTGTTGGATTATTGAACTCTACATCTAAAACTAATGACGTACTATATGTTGACTAATTGAATTTGCATTAAAAAAAAGAAATAGTAGACACTAAAAAGTTACGAAAACTGGTTAAACTGTGTAGAATTACCCTTTTGGAAAGATGTTTACACTTATATGGAAAATCTCTATTTGTAAGGACATTCCCCTCTCTCTACTGGGAAAAGAGAGATGACTAAATTTCTAGAAACTCTTAGCAATGGAAGAGGCAATCACTTGAATCTGCATACCAAACTTGCCCTTGTTAATTGTGCTTTTCCTGATGCCTCTCATAACTGGGTCCCCACCGCCTCAACATTTCTTTTGTCTTTAGCTGAAGATGTTAAAGTAATGTGTTGGACCATTTTGGAAAGTTACTCGGTTTTCCTGCATCTCTCCCATGTATACAGCAAGTATACATGTTATTAAACTTCTTTTATTATGAGGGTGTGGGGGCTCTCAACCAAAGATCTAGAATAGTAGAGGGAGAATTGTTTTTCCTCCCCTACAATATCCAGCTCGCTTGCTTTTGAATTCTCACATACCGTTTTCTTTTGCCTTTTAGAAAAATCTCCATCTCATCTGATGCCAATTTACTCCTCTCGTCCCCTCCTAGTTTCCCTTTTCTTTTCTCCCCCCCCAAGATTACCTGGTATTTCCATTCATTTTTATTCTCTTATGTTCCCATTCACTTTGCCTTTATTTCTCTCTCAGTGTATTATCACATTCCCCCCCTCCCCGAATATAGGCCAATTCACTTTATCCCTATAAGCATTTAACACATTAGTTGTAGCCTAAGTAGGGGAAAATTATATTATTCTCTTTTGTGGGTATCTTTTTTTAAGTCCTTAAATATAGGGAAGTCCAAAAACCCATTTTTGTCCCTTGTTCTTCTAGTTCTCTGCGTGCATCCTGGGAAATATTACACAGTGTTTCCACACCTGCTCTCCTGACTCTCAGATCTTTAGCCCAGTTTTCTCTGTGGGGACAAGCATTCCTCTTTCCAGCTGCCATTTCCACTGGACATCTCCTACACATTTTAAACTGAATCTCTTGAAAACCTCCTATGCTCACTAAATGAGTAAAATGCAGTTACGCAAGCTGCGAACATGGCAGTTACTCTTGACTCTTCTCTTAAATCGCACATTTAATTGGGTTCAGCTAAATAGTTCTTGGGGTTTCCTCCGTCTCTCTATGCTATCAGCTGCAAATTCTCTCAAAGACAAATACCAGATGATTTCACTCACATGTGGAATTTAAGAAACAAAAGAAATTTAAGAAAAAAAAGAAACATGGGTGAAAAAGAGGAAAACCAAGAAGCAGACTCTTAACTATGGAGACCAAACTGAGGGATCCTGGAGGGAGGTGGGGGACCTGGGTAAAACAGGTAATGAGGGTTAAGGAGGGCACTTGTGGTGACGATAAGCACCTGGCATTGTATGCAAGTGATGCATCACTAAATCCTATACTGTATATTAAAAATAATAATAACATATTAGTAATATCACTTTGTATGTTAACTAACTGGAATTTAAATGAAAACTTGAAAAAGAAAAGATTCAGTTTCTCTGATTTACATCTCATCAGTTAAGATTCTTAGGATTGCAAGAAACAGAGAATACTTATGCAGACGTGAGCAGCTCATGAAAAATATAGATTGCGTAAGAGCCCAGCCTCTGAAAAAGAGAGGCAAGGACAGCTCCAGAAGCCCTAGAGATTCATGGTTTTTCTCTTCAGTTATATTATTTGGAAAAGCATAACCGTTGAAAAAAAACAATGACATGCTAGTGACTCAAGCATGACAGAAGTTTTATTTTCTCACCCACAGAAAGTCTGAAATGAGTACTGTTCATTAGCTGGAGGCCCTGTTCCAAGTCGAGATTCAGGGATCCAAGACTTTAACGACACATGGCATCCAGGACAGCTGGACTAATTTGCATCAGGTGGTAAGATGGGCGAGGACATGTACACGGCAGGTTTGGGTCGGTGAGCCTGCGGGTAGTCCGTATGTCCATTCACATCTCATTGGTTTGAAGGCAGCCACATGGCCACATACATCAGCAAGAGAAGCTGGGAACTATCTTACAACTCTGTGCTTAGAAGGAGAATGAGTTTTGCACTCTGCTAATAGTCCCTGTAGGGCCTAACTTTCAATCACTAAGTACCTAATTCATCCTTCCTCCCACAACTAGAACATGTGTATCCCCTCCCCAGCACAGACAATTCAAGCAAGGCTCACCCAGTGAATTGCACTGGCTCAGGGTCTCCAATTCCTGCTTGATGTGCAAGTTCAGGACCTAAAATGACAATATATTTAACCCTGCCACACATTCCCAATATACAATGATGGCACAGGGACAGGAAAAACACAGCAAGAACTCCCACTAAGAAAAGAAAAGAGTAAAATGTACCAGCATCCATGCTTCATTAGCAGTTATAAATTCCTCTGGACGGAATTTCTGAAGGCCTCTACCATAGTTGGGAGGCTCCTTGATTAGGCCCCAATTCTGCTTCCTTGGAGGAGCACCCTGATCTATTATCTGGGGTATCTGACTCCATTCCTTTGGGGTTTCTTTTTGGCCCAGTTTGAGCGGGACTTGAGGTTTATGTTCTCCTGGGAATTTTGTGTTTCTGCAGTCTATTTCCTCATTTAGGAAGCACAAAGGATAGTTTGAAAGTAAAGCAGTCAAACACATTTTTAGTCCAGGGGCACAGGTTCTTTCCGATGTAATATGATTCTCTCAAAAACCTGTGTTGTTTCCCATCTGCTGTTTCTTGAAGCCCTATATGCTAGTAAACATCTCTAAAGTTCTTGTTCCTAGGTATAACTTTCAAACCTGATATTTCTTTGTTTCCTAGGTCTTATGGTTTTTCTTTTTTCTTTAAATGTAATGGTTGTCACATCAAGACTATTTGAGATAATGGATGTGAATCCTCCTAAATCTGTTTTTTGTTTTGTTTTGTTTTGTTTTTTAACCTCACAGTTGTTACTTGCTTGATTGAGAAGTTTTGGGGCTCTTTCTCACTAACTATCCTTCTGGGTCTTAACTTTTATGGTTTGAGGTATAAATGCAGTTGTAATTTCTAATCCCATAGGACTCATGATCTCTGGATGGTCTCCTTTCTATTTAAACTTTGCTTTAAAAAAAAATAACTTCTTGCTTAAGCTTGTGAATATCTGTTCTTCTTGTAAGGCCTTACTGAAGGCATCCAAGTACAGCCAACAGATACTTATCCTCTACTCCCAGAGCTCAGGCTTAGTAGTCTACCAGGTAACCTTTTCAAGGGTTCTAACCCTGTGCTGTATAAATTCTGGGAGATTGTGGGTCTTTCTTCCAAACTTGGACCCTCAGAACTGTGACTTTCTTATTAGAGCAGCTAGCTTTTTTTCATCTTTGTATCTCCAGTCCCTAGCCCATAAGCTCAGAGTGTAAGCATTTAATAAATATTTTTGTGTTGAAAATTAATCATCTTGCATTAAAGAACTAGCCATTAGGTAGCTGGGTAGATCATTAGAGGATTCTTATTTATACTTATCCATTCTGTGCTTTTTTTTTTACCTTCTTAATTTGTTGTTTATTCTGATCTACATTTATTTATTTATTTATTTAATTTTTTTTTTTTCAGCATAACAGTATTCATTGTTTTGCACCACACCCAGTGTTCCATGCAATCCGTGCCCTCCCTAATACCCACCACCTGGTTACCCCAACCTCCCAGCCCCCCCCCTTCAAAACCCTCAGATTGTTTTTCAGAGTCCATAGTCTCTCATGGTTCACCTCCCCTTCCAATTTCCCTCAACTCCCTTCTCCTCTCCATGCTATTTGTTATGCTCCACAAATAAGTGAAACCATATGATAATTGACTCTCTCTCTCTTCCAGTCCCGTCCATGTAGCTACAAAAGTTGGGTATTCATCCTTTGTGATGGAGGCATAATACTCCATAGTGGATATGGACCACATCTTCCTTATCCATTCGTCCATTGAAAAGCATCTTGGTTCTTTCCACAGTTTGGCGACCATGGCCATTACTGCTATAAACATTGGGCTACAGATGGCCCTTCTTTTCACTACATCTGTATCTTTGAGGTAAATACCCTGAAGTGCAATTGCAGGGTCATAGGGAAGCTCTATTTTTAATTTCTTGAGGAATCTCCACACTGTTCTCCAAAGTGGCTGCACCAACTTTCATTCCCACCAACAGTGTAAGAGGGTTCCCCTTTCTCCACATCCTCTCCAACACATGTTGTTTCCTGTCTTGCTAATTTTGGCCATTCTAACTGGTGTAAGGTGGTATCTCAGTGTGGTTTTAATTTGAATCTCCCTGATGGCTAGTGATGATGAACATTTTTTTTCATGTGTCTGATAGCCATTTGTATGTCTTCATTGGAGAAGTGTCTGTTCATATTTTCTGCCCATTT
>NC_081561.1:136843884-136878222 GCF_022355385.1 Mustela nigripes | reverse complement strand
ATCTTGCTAATTTTGGCCATTCTAACTGGTGTAAGGTGGTATCTCAGTGTGGTTTTAATTTGAATCTCCCTGATGGCTAGTGATGATGAACATTTTTTTTCATGTGTCTGATAGCCATTTGTATGTCTTCATTGGAGAAGTGTCTGTTCATATTTTCTGCCCATTTTTTGATATGATTGTCTGTTTTGTGTGTGTTGAGCTTGAGGAGTTCTTTATAGATCCTGGATATCAACCTTTTGTCTGTACTGTCATTTGCAAATATCTTCTTCCATTCCGTGGGTTGCCTCTTTGTTTTGTTGACTGTTTCCTTTGCTGTGCAGAAGCTTTTGATCTTGATGAAGTCTCAAAAGTTCATTTTCGCTTTTGTTTCCTTTGCCCCTGGAGCTTTTTTTTTTTTCTCTCCCTCAATCATATAATGAAGTGATGGGGTGATTAGACTTTCAGCCCCAGTGTTCTACATTTCTAATGGTCTATGCTTGTAATATATTCCTTTCTCTGGCTAAATTCTGCAAAGAACTTTCTTTTTTTTTTTTAAGATTTTATTTATTTATTTGACAGAGAGAAATCACAAGTAGATGGAGAGGCAGGCAGAGAGAGAGGGAAGCAGGCTTCCCGCTGAGCAGAGAGCCCGATGCGGGACTCGATCCCAGGACCCTGAGATCATGACCTGAGCCGAAGGCAGCGGCTTAACCCACTCAGCCACCCAGGCGCCCCTGCAAAGAACTTTCAAAGGTGAGTAAAACATCTTTCATGTCTTCAGTGCAGTCTCTTTAAAATTGTGAATATAGTCTTATTACCAAATTAGTATGTTCTAGCATTTTATGTGCCATTATAGGGATTGGTGCAAAGATCCCAAAAGAAAGATTTTACCTTCCTAATGGAGATCAGATAAGAATCAAGCAGAAAAAGAGCTGAGTACTGGAAAATAAGTAAGAACTTCACAGGAATAAAAGTATAGAGAGGGACATTCCAGGCAAAGGAACAGCTTTCACAAAAAATGAAAGAAAACAAACAAACACAGAAAAACACAAAAACCAAAAACAAACAAACAAACAAAAAAAACCACATGGAATTATACAAACGAAAGGCACAATCAGGACTGAAATCCAGGTGGGGTGTGGATAGACTGTGACTTGGAAATTTCTTTTCTTCTAAGTAGTTTTGTTGACCTGTTTTTATTCATTCCTTTCTTTCATGTTCTTTATCCTTAGTAAAATAAACACTGTGGCTTATGAAATTCCTATAGATAGGTGCTTGTTTTTGGATAACTCTTCTATAATCTTTGATTTGATTTCTTTGCATGTAAGGCTTTTAAAAGTTCTTGGACTCTGATTCCAAGATGAACATATAAGGTACTAGTGCATAGTATTGCATATTTAAGACAAAATTCATAAATCCAGATTTCTTACTGTTTCTTCCCTTCAAGTGAATTTACTGTCCCTCAGCCAGTACTTCTGTGAGAAGAGGAGAAGGAGCATGTAATAAGTCAGCATTTCCAAAGAAAAACAAAGTCAACATTTCCTCCCAGGAGGCCCATTTAGAAGTGACATGAACATCAGAGAAATGATTCTGGAATAGAAGAACAATTTGAAAATTGGGATGGGTGTACAGAATTACTGCCACAAAAACATTTGGTAAAGGGGGATCAAAGTTGTCAGCTCGGATATAAGCAACCGGGAGCTAAGACCCATGAAATAAGTACTTCACAGTGCTGATTATCCTTCCCCTCTTCCCCCTTGGCCTATTCTATTTTCGGTGTGTTATAATCATCTATCTTGCAGACCTGCCTCCTACTTCTAATTAATTCCGGACTCCAATCTCAAGAGCCCATTTCCTTTCCACCTTCAAGGAGACTGATAAATATCAGAAGGCATTTGGCTAGTTCAGGCTGTGACCATTGAAGGAAAACCTTCTGGGAAGCATTGATGCTACTGGCTGACAGGAGCCAGATGGGAAATAAACTGGTTCAAAAACTAGAGGCAAGCAATGGAACTATACTCTCAGAAGGGAGGGCAAAGAAAAAGCTTTGGTGTTTGCTTTGAACTTTTTTTTTTTTTTTTAAGATTATTTATTTATTTATTTGACAGAGAGAGAGAGATCACAAGTAGGCAGAGAGGCAGGCAGAGAAAGAGGAGAAAGCAGGCTCCCTGCCTGAGCAGAGAGCCCGATGCGGGACTCGATCCCAGGACTCTGAGATCACAACCTGAGCTGAAGGCAGAGGCTTTAACCCACTGAGCCACCCAGGCGCCCCTGCTTTGAACTTTTGAGCCATGATATGATGGGGGTTGCTGTGGGGTAGGACAGTAAGTGTGTGAAAAGATAAAGTAGAAAAACTCTCCTCAATTTGCTTTGCATTGGCAGTCTATGTTAGATGTCAGGAATTTCCAAAACTAATGTGC
The DNA here is from genome assembly GCF_022355385.1 of Mustela nigripes. Lineage (NCBI taxonomy): Eukaryota > Metazoa > Chordata > Mammalia > Carnivora > Mustelidae > Mustela > Mustela nigripes. Next base: position 136,875,823 of record NC_081561.1, on the reverse strand, counting down.
ATTTTCTCTGAGACATTTTTATTGGCTCGACATTTTGAGATTTTTCAGTATGAATCTGTCTGGCATTTATTATTTGCAAAATGAGGGCTCTGGGATAGTCCATTTTTAAGATCCTGCCTACAGATGTGATAAGAACACTCCTCTGCATATATGTGTTTCCAGCGATCCAAAGGGAGAGGATAAATTCTTATTTCTCAGAAGTTTCTGGAGAGTTTTATGTCCAGTTTCCCATGCTTGAAAATACCAATTATAATTATAATTATAATACCCATTAACCACCAAACTGAATTTCCTTAATCAAAAACAGGTAAAGTATAGTATCGAGCAAAAAAAAAAATAACTTCTGTGTATATTCATTCTCTGTTTTGTAGGAAAAGGATTTCAAACTGAATATATTGTCAGGTGACTATAGCATACTTAGTACTTTTCATAACTTCACTTATTGTCTTTCTTATTCTCATGCACTGTCACACACATTCACATATCCTTTACACACACATACACACACACACACATAAACACGGCTATTCTAGGGAAGAGGGAAATAGCAATGACTAATTCAAATAATAAGGTAGTAGCACACACACACATACATATGTGTATATATATACATATGTGTACATATATACACATATGTATATATGTTCTGTGTTTCAAATAAGGTAGTCCAATTATTTTATATTTTATATTAATATATATTTATATTCTCTCGTGTTTCAAATTTTATACATAGACCAATGTCTGATTTTACCTGTTAGTAATCCGAGCTTTAGGAAAATTGGACAATGAATTAGTATTTTCAGTAGTTTCTTACAGTCTGAATTTATCAACCAAATAGAGAAACAGATATCTGTTCATGATTGAATTTCATCTCTAATTTGTTAAACTTTTGCAACAGTTAATTTCATTAGAAATAACATTTTAATTGTAGCTCACCATTTATAACCAAGAACTCAGTTGTCTAATATGAAGAAAATAAGGAAATTAGCAATGAAAGGATGATTAAACTTACTGATTAGTTTGAAGAAGGCAATATGGAAATGCCCACAATTGAGAAAAAAGAGACAAAAACAAGAAAATGAATATTTCAATAGGAAAAAAGTTTAATTTGGATTTCAGGGATAAATTCAGAAAGATTGGTATTCAAAAAGACAAAATTAATGAAGAAAAAGAAGAAAGAAGGAGAGGAAGGGGAGGGGGTGAAGAAGAAGAAGAAGGAAAGCGTTACATATTGACAGAAGTGAAAGAAAAAATATAAGAAATAAGAAAACAATTTTTTTAAAACAAATGTTTTTAAAATCTACCTGCATATAAATTGAATAAAGTAAGCAAATGTAGAAATGAAAAGAAACACTAAAACTGTATAAGATCCTGACATGAACACCCTTGCAGATAATTTAAATTCTGTCATCTAGACTTTAATATGAATATATTCAGTATGGACTTTCTCAGGATTACAAAGAAATATTGATTGTGCCGCAAGCACTACATGATAAACACAATAAAACAACAACAACAACAACAACAATAATTCTGAAAGCCCAATCTAATATCAAATGTGGTTCAGGCAGGGGTGCCTGGGTGGCTCAGTGGGTTAAAGCCTCTGCCTTCGGCTCAGGTCATGATCCCAGGGTCCTTGGATCGAGCCCCACATCTGGCTCTTTGCTCAACAGGGAGCCTGCTTCCCCCTCTCTCTCTGCCTGCCTCTCTGCTACCTGTGATCTCTGGCAAATAAATAAAATCTTAAAAAAAAAAAAAAAAAAAAAAAAACGTGGTTCAGGCAATAGTGGATGCTGTGGTCTGAATGTTTGTGTCCTCCCAGAGTTCATATACTGACCCTAATGCCCGGTGTGATGGTGGTATGTGGTCGAGCCTTTGAGAGATGATTAGGTGAAGTGTGGAGCCCTCACGAATGGAATTCATGGCTCTAAAGATAAAAGAGGCCTGAGAAAGCTTCTTTACCCCTTCTGCCATGTGAAGACATAGCAAAAAGATAGCCATCTGAAAGTGAGGCTTCACCAGAGCCTGAATATGCCAGTCCTCAGGTCTTGGACTTCCTAGCCTCCAGAACCATGAGAGATAAATTTCTTTTGTTTATAAGCCACTCAATTCCTGGCATTTTGTTATGGCAGCTCGAACCAACAAAGACACTGGATAAATTTTTTGGAAGTAGTTTGTTGGTGTTTTACTAGTCATGGAGGAACGCCTAAATCCTAGTCTTTTTTCACTCCTCCTTATGCAAGGGTTCCCTGCAAAGCACGTTCTTTTGAAGGGAAATAACAGCCAAGTGGGAAATGAAACATCTGGGCAAATCGCTGGTAACTCCCAGTGAATATATCTGGTGAAGACTCTGTTAGAAACTTGGCATCAAGTCTAAGTGAGCCATTCTGCTTACAGCACCTTGTGAGATTACTTGGTTTAATGATGTTAGCAGGTGCACTCCAGCTGCAGGCACACAAGTAGAGCGATGCACAGGGAGAGGTCGTGACTCTTGGGCCCTGTGCAGATATGTTCTACCTCATTTGCCTACTTAGGGGCACAGAGAACAAAGCCAGAATGTATGTTTCATGGCTGTTCATTCTTAAAATTCAGTAATCTAACACCCCACTAAAATACCACCTCCACCCCACCCCCCATCTTTCTAAACTCATAGAGAATGTAAATATCTTCTCTCTACTCACTGGGTCAAGGCATAGGGAGAAAATAGTCAGCATTGCTTCCTTATATAGTAAATTAGAAAAAAAAAGAGATTGAGCATACTAAATGGAGAGAAATAGTATGGATCAAGACACGAGAAGGAAAGTGGTATATTTAGGGAAACTCCCACAGTCAAACTCCCTGCAGAACCCTGAAGACATAGCAGATAACCTGCCTTACAGGTAAACACACACTGTGTGTGATGAGTGATTACAAAACAACCATAAAAGTCTATTTTGGGGGGCCCCTGGGTAGCTCAGTAGGTTGAACATCTGACCCTTGATTTTGGTTCAGGTCATGGTCTCATGGTTCTGGGATTGAACCCCACCAAGGGCTTAGCGTGGAGTCTGATTTTTCCTCTCCCTCTGTTCCTCCTCCCTCTTATACTCTCTCTTTCTCAAATGAATAATTTTTTTTTTAAAGGCTACTTGTCTTCCTAAACTTTTTGTTCAGTGAATTTTTTATTGCACCCTTAAGTGCATCAAAGCCTTTATTGCCATGGTTAGATTTTCCTGCATACATATCAGTGGAAAAGTTAACACATTGTCCTAAATACAATGCAAAGTAGAAGTTAGAAATGCCAAAACATTTAGGTTTAAAGGGTCAGGAAAAAAATCAACAATAAAAATATTGGAGGATAACGACATACGTGGTTACCTACATTTTATTATAAGAAGTGAGTACATTAAAACAAATTTATACATAAAATAATACCATTATGATGTAATAAGCAAGGGGTATTATATAAGACTGATGAATCACTAACTCTATCTCTAAAACTAATAATGTTCTACATGTTAATTCAATGAATTTAAATAAAAAAATTAAGAAGTGTTGAAAATGGAGGGAAAATAATAAGATCTTCATAGAATGGTTATTTTATTGTGGGTAGAATTAGTCCATGAATTTATATGTGGATGTTTTTCCCTAGATAGCTGGACTTTGTTTTTTGCTCTGCATACAGAGTATAAATAGTACCTATCTTCTTTTTCAAACTGAAAAGCAAAATATGATCAATAGGAAATCATGAGTAAAATAAATGTCAACTAGAATAAAAATCTTTTAGTCAATGAAGAGGCTTTTTCTTAGAAGTTTTTAGGCAAATACTTCCCAGAATATTTAGCAAGTAAAATGAAATCTCAAAGATATTCATGTTTAATCACTAATGATAGGTCGGTGAATGGTATGTAGATGTTATAGAAAGGAAAATCTAGCAGAGGTTTTGTCTGTAATCCATAGATTAAACAGTGCTTGAGAATTAAAAACAAGTTGGTCAATTTTCCTGCTTCTGGGAACAATTTATTTTAATACAAAATCAATCTGGGAGCACCTGGAAGACCAAATGTTAAGTAGAAGTGAAAACAGATTTGTCAGAAACAATTCTTCTTGAGCAGCTCTAAATTTTGTCTCTCTCTAAATAATTTACTTTGTAAATGGGGAAGAGCTGGCACAAGTAAATAACATCCACTTCTATTTTAATAAGATATAATTAAAATATATCAAAATAAGCATAGAAAAAATATGGTCAAATTGAACAGAATGATACTTGTATTGCAAGTTTCCAATTGCATCTCACACATGTAGAAATCATTGAAATTTATCCAACATACATACAAGAATGATGTCAGTATCTTGAACAGTGTACTATATTGGACAAAGGTCACAGATTTCTTTAAAACTTTATTTCATTAGATTGGTAGAAACACTAAATTTTTAAACAATATTTTGTACGTTTATAATTCTTTTACATCCATAAAAATTTGAAATCAAAGCATAATTACAAAATGATTTTAACTTTACAAATCTATTATTTTATTATCTTTTTAAGATCTTATTTGACAGAGATCACAAGTAGGCAAAGAGGCAGGCAGAGAGAGAGGAAAGCAGGGTCCCTGCTGAGCAGAGAGCCCCATGCGCGGCTCCATCCTAGGACTCTGGGATCCTGACCTGAGCCAGAGGCAGAGGCTTTAACACACTGAGCCACCCCGGCGCCCCACAAATCAATTATTTTAGTATCAATTGGTGAACAGTGCTGACAAATTGGCTTGCACAGATGTTGATACTATTCTAGGTATCAAACCTTGGGAGAAACAGGGATGATACCACAAACTGCAACTTTTATTTTTTTTTTAATTTAGTGCTTTTTTTGAATGTATCAGTCCTCAAAATTCTCATATATATTTTATTTATTCCTATACCCAATGGTCTTAAAACCAATCCATATTCCACCTCCTGCGATCTTGTCTCCCACTGATAATATTTTACATTTAGATAGAAATCTAACCGGAAAAGTACTAGAACTGTTACATACGTAGTTTACCCAACCTCTCTGCTGTTCTCTCCATTTTACAGAATTTACATAAATGGGACTCGGGTTGAATTGGCTTAGCCAAATTCACATTGTAAAAATGCGATATGGTATTGATTTGGGGTCTCCTTATTGGAACCCTGTTGTCCTTCCACTTCATGCCCTTGAGCTAATGTAAGCCCTGGTATTGGAGAGGAAGAGGAGAAGGGAGAGGAAGGCATGCTTCCAAGTGAAACTTGGGGGTCTGGAGGAGCCTGTTTAGTCCATATTTTATCAGTTCACAGGTGCCACCTAGAGGTAAAGAGAATGAAAAAAATAAAACCATTGTTTTCCACATTGGTCTTACGTATTTGTTTTATAGAGAAAAGAAACATCTATTGTCCAACTTCTTACATTCGAGGTGTAAAATACCACAATTAAAATGAAGATTATAGAAAGAAAAATATTAAATAGATTTTTATTAACTGTTAAATTATCTTCACTGAATGCTTACTTTTAAGTTTTCTTTCATCTAAGCATGTTTGTCTGGCCATTTAAAAAAAAATCTCTGATCCACAAGTTTTAAGCAATTTCTTATTTTTTTCTCAAATTGAAGCTTCTTTCTCTATTGAAGTGTCTACTGTCTGTGTCACTTATATCTGTTGTGTCCCTTGAAGTTTGTTTTTTGTTTTTTTTTTTTTTAAGATTTTATTTATTTATCAGAGAGAGAGAGGGAGAGAGCAAGCACAGGCAGACAGAATGGCAGGCAGAGGCTCCCTGCTGAGGAAGGAGCCTGATGTGGGACTCGATCCCAGGACGCCGGGATCATGACCTGAGCCGAAGGCAGCTGCTTAACCAACTGAGCCACCCAGGCGTCCCTTGAAGTTTGTTTTGATGTGCCTTTCAAAAGAATCATATACCATTCCATTATATATGTATCTTGAATCAGCTGTTCGTAACTCCAGATTCCTTTAAGTATAAGGCTTTTTGGTGCCCAAATTTGTACTTTTAACATTGTAAAAGCATGAGCACTTTAGAACATAGAATAAAAATTCTTTAACCCACTGAGCCACCCAGGCATCCCCATAGAATAAAAATTCTTAAAGCGAGTTTCATCATCTTATCTGGATTAGCTACTCAATGTCAGCAGCTTTAACTTCCCATGTGAGTTATTAGAATGTTCAGATACCAACCTAAATATGAAAAACTTTATTTTGAAATAAAATTGAAAAATTAAATTTAAAATTTTGATTAAAAGTACAATGATATGAGGAAAAGTTGTTTTTTTTTTGTTTTTTTTTTTTTTAATGATAACTCAGCAGTTCTTTCTTTGGTTCCTTAAATGGAGGAATAACTTGTATACGGAAAAGAATGCAAAGTGCATTGATCGTAGTAGAGTTGGGTGAACTGTTCATATGTTTGCTCATATGTCAACAATCCAGATCAAGTAGACCACTTCTAGCGCCCCAAATAGCTTCCTATGTTCTCTCTCATTCGATATTGTCTATCAGTGAGAACTACTATTTTGATTTCTAGAGCCATACATTAGTTTTGTCTATTACTGAATTTCATAAAAATTGGGTCCTGATGCTTCTGTTGTGTCTGACTTTTGTGCTCAATATTTTACAGGTGAGATATAACCATTTTGTTTCGTGTGGTTGTGGGCAGTGCGTTCTTACAGTGTGTAATATTTTGACAGCAGAAATCATGATTCAACATTTACATTATTTGTTGCAAAACCTGAGAAAGATAATATAAGCTAATATCGATATGTTAATATGTATGCTAAACAGTTTATGATAATAAAATCTTGAAACTAAGAAAACATATTTTACCAAAGCATTTTTAACATGATGCACTTGCTTTGTATTTCATTTTTCGTTTTTATAGTTTTCTTTGTATTTATGGTAATAAAGTGTTTTGTTTACTTTCTCTCTCATGACTAGAGTTATTATTTTCGTTTTTCTAGGAGAAACTATGAAAGAATTGATTGTTCCCCTGAGTTCTATTTAAGATGTACTTTCATTTGTAAAATGAGATGTATTCTTTATATGTTCTTTATGTGCAGTATTTATAATACATGAAATTATCAGTAATTAAATAAAGGATAAAAGAAAATACAGTTTTTACAGCTGGTTGGTAACTGAAGTCTGAACATGCATTATGAGTATTATCTAACATACTTGTTAGACCATAAAAAATCAATATTAAAAAAATCACCTGATATAAAACAACAATGACTACCAATGCAGAAAATATTACTGATGAAACTTTATTGTCAAAGATAAAAACTATTATAATGAACAAATGAAAACTTAGGATTGATCAAAATGAGGGAAAAATAAAACAGATTATTCTTAAAACTGCACACAATTCAAACTTCAACCCAAGAAAATTTAACTATGTATAAAAAAAAAATTCCTAAAATTTACTCAAAATGGGAGAAGTTATATTTGGTAAAATCAGATGTAATTTAATAAATTGATAAATGTTTTATTGAAAAATACATTTAGAAATAATTTACCCAGAAGAGTGTTTTGTAAACTTCAAATAAAAATAGATAAAATTAAAAATTACCAATCAGAAATCAGTTCTATAGCAAACAACTGGTGAAATGTTTGTTTCATGTAACAAAGTGTAAGTTTAACTAAATTTGGTTTGGACAGCAATACTGAAAAGACTCAACCTTCTATTTTCATGACTCCAAGACTTATGATAGTTAATATATTGTATTCTTCAGGATGGTAAAGTAGTTGCTGCTTCTCCAGTAATCCCAGCCACATACAAGGTAGAGAAATAGAGAAGGAAAAAGACACAAAGTACTAAACCAAAGTAGCATTCTAGCTAAGTCTATCCCTAGGAAAGAGCTCTCCTAGAATACCCCTCTGCATTCACTGGCTGGAACTAGATCACATGGCCACTCCTAGCTGCAAGACAGACAGACAAGTGAGTAGTACAATTTTCCCACGTGGGCAGCAGAGGAATGTAGAGGGAAAGGGGACTCTGAATGATTTGGGGCAAGCAATTCAGTGTCTACTATAAGGTTCCACTGTTCTTTTTGGAATTCTGAACAAAAGTTTAAATTGTCCTAATTTCTCCTTACATTAAAAAAAAATTGTATTAAGTTTTTAATAGTTTTTTTCTAAATTTCCTTCATCAACACAGTAAAAAAAATTTACATTGTAAAGAGGCAGAGTAGACACTGGTTCAAATGATGGGCAAAAAATGGGGACAAGTTTCTAAACACTTGCTAATTGTAAAAAATAATAATAATAAAGGCAGGATTTTAAACTTCTTTAGTGATAATCAATGAAATTACAGAGTATAGTAAAAACTTATCAATTTCAGAATCCATGAAAACAAAGTATTTAGAGAAATAGTGGAAGCCACGGCAGATGTCTTCCTATAATAATGCATCAAATATTGATGGAGGGCTACTAATTTCTCCTAAATGTTAATTGTCTTTAATTTTGTAGCTGTTTAGTGCCCTGTATCTTGAGTACATGGAAATAATACTCTGTTTAGTTTACTTGTTTGTGAATACTTTGTATTACTTGTCTTGCTGACTTTATCCATGTTGACATATGCTGCTTTGCTTTGCTATCTCACTTTTCTGTTAGTTAGTTAGTTAGTTAGTTTGCTTTGCTTTCATGACACCTTGCCAGTAAGTGATAGGAGAAAGATAATAACTTTATTTCCTTAAAATATTTATAATCTTTATTTATCTTATCCTTAGGAACCATTCAATTTTCTTTTATTAAGGACATGATGCTCTGTACTTCTCTATTCCCAGCAGATATTTTTATTTTAAGGTCTCCGGGGATTTGTTTCTATTACTAGCACCCATGGAGAGAAGCAGAGTATCTCTTTACCTAATTTCATAGCAAGTCATTAGATTCTTCTTCTTCTTTTAAAAAGATTTTATTTATTTATTTGACAGAGAGAAAGAGAGACAGTGAGAGAGAAAATACAAGCAGGGGAAGTGAGAGGGGGGAAGTAGGCTTCCCACTGAGCAGGGAGCCCCTCTCAGGTGATCCCAGGGTCCCGGGATCATGACCTGAGGTAAAGGCAGACGCTTAATGACTGAGCCGCCCAGGTGCCTCTGCAAGTCATTAAACCTTCTTGAGATAGTTTTGAAAGATGTATTATTTCCTATATTGATGTTTATAGATATGCACTATTGATACTGAATTTAATAAAATTCGAAGAAACATACGAGGAACTACCATTTTCTTAAATTCTAGTGACACCTAATAAAAACCATATGGATGCATATTAAGAGTATGTGGTCTAAATAGTCACTATTTGAAAGGATTATTGAGTTCATAGAATCAAATGGATTTTGCAAAAATTTCTTTTTTTAATTGCTGACAGATCTTTTTATTTTACCCCAAGAAATAGGGGCCTTTATTAGATATGAAGGGGTTTTCACCCCTAAAGCATTAAATAGAAGAAACATTCATTCTGACATTAAATAATGTGGTTTTTGTATTACCACTCATTTGAAGGTTTATAAAAATGGTATTATGTATATAAAGATTTATTTTTCCTTCCAAAGGCCAATGAATCCAGAACCTGGAGAATATGAATTAATTTTAGGGATTTAAATAAAGAGTATAAACATATGCCTTGTTACTTCCAGGATTCATTCTGTATCTGAGGCAGCATTAAATACAAGGTGATTTCTCTTCATAGATCCAGTAAGAAGTAATATGGAAAAAAGTAGAAAAAAAAAAGAAGCAGAAACTGGAGTTGTTTGAGGCACTCCTTGCATTCAGTGAAAAGTCCCAAATGTCCTGCTTGTGTGAAGAGTCCTTAGAATATAAATCAGAAACGTGTTTATGTGCTACTATGTGTATATGAGAGCATGTGGGCTGTAGACCTTGGGTTTTTGTATGCATAAGGAACCTAGGGTTCTCAAAATAAAAGTGGTTAGATATATTGGGGAAGATGGCCATCCTCCAGTGCCAGGATATCAAGATGCATAAATCACCTGTTAAGGCTCCCAACAATATTTTGGTTGGTTAAGAACCACAACTTGGGAATTCACACCTTGGACGGAAAGATCAGTAATAATGGTTCATTCCTTCATTTACCCAACAAATAGTTGCCAGTATATAGCAAGGGAGAAAGTCGACAAAATTCCCACTATCCTGGGCTTATAGTCTAGTGGGGGTAAATGTGAAAAAGACTGGAAGTAATACATGTAGAAGGGGAAAGTTCTTAAAAATTATACAGATTGATATGATGAGGATGCATTTTTTTAAATTTATTCTTATCTTCCAAAGTTGAGGCAAAATTAAAATCTTACCCTTTGGGAATCTGCTCTCAGAATTTGTTCCACAGAATAATAGTTAAGTCTGATGTAATGATTCATAAAAATAAGGAAAAATAATCTTTTAAAAAATTGGGAAACTTTGGGATAAACAAAATTAAAAAGTTTTGTTTTTGTTTTTGTTTTTTTAACCATATGACTTCTCAGAGTTTAATTTATTAAAGTGCATGGTAAGTCCTTATGGGAAAAAAAATAGTCTACATTGATCTCAAACTCATTTGACCATGGCAGCCTTTTACTTCTAAGGGAATCTCATGAGGATAGTTTCTATATGAGGAACTACTGCTTTAATGCAGATCCAGACAGGCCTGTAAAGTCCCAATACAGGTTGACATGCTGACTGAAATCCTAAAATATGCTATGGTCACAAGGGGCTTAATATTAATTTCATTCTTCTGAGCGTATAAGACTACATTTTTGAGACACTGCATTTCAGCTGGGACCAGCGAGGCTCTTGTCAACAGATGGGAAGTGGAAGTGATATATTTGCATGTCCATATGAAATCCTGCTTGATCGCTCACATTTTCTCTTCTCTTGTCACCATGGCCCTGAAGGCTATGCTGAGGCTGGTTACATCACAGGATGATAGGGATCTGGATTGCAGAGTCACTGTCTGGTGTACATCTGCCTCGGACAATGGTCTAATCTGACTGGTACTGAGTAAGAAACTTAATGTCATAAGCCCTGAAATTCTGGAGTCTAATGTAACTGCATCTTTATCTGGCCAACACTGCAATTCCCTTTAATTCAGCCCACTGAACACATACCATGTTCCTAATATGGGAATGTTTCCAAGGCATTCTGTTAGTAACACAGCTGTTAGTAGCACAAAAAACAAATCAGCCAATATTCTGGCCTTCAAGGATTAGCAAACACAGATGGCTTGCACTTTGGCTCACTCTGGCGTTTTTAAAACACTAGCCTTTTGTTTGGGCTGTGTTGACTTCAGATTGCGTTCTGGTCCTTCTCCCCTCTTGCAATAGTATTAAATAAGGTTTATTCCTTACCTGTTTAACTTTCTCAGTGCAATTTTTGCTTAACAAACTAACTACTAATACTATGCTTTAAATCGGGAAGTATGCTACTTGTCCCAAAGTGTCTATATGTTCTCCTGAACGAGTTATAACAGGAAGATACCTTATAGTCACATTCTGGCTTTGTGTCCCTATTGTTCATGGTGGAAAATATACTATTAGTGGCTTTCAATATTTTTTACCCACTGTTTAGGACACATGACTTCGGTTCAAGATGGTTGGGCATAGTGGACCATCTGGACTGCTCTGTGAATCCTTGCCGAGACTGACACCCTGATAAGACAAAGCCTAGATATGGAACCTGGGCTTGTTTTCTGAGGATAGGGGTAGAAACCATAGTTAGGCATGTTAGACTATCAGGATGGATAGATAGATGGAGTTGAAACGGGATGAAATAAAATTGGAAATTAAAAGCAAATTCAGGAGACATTTGCTGGCCCTGGAAGGCCTTTTCATAGTGTCCCCATGGCTTGGTTCTGGGTAAAGAGCCCTTAGGCAGTTGTATTGTCAGATAAACTGTCATAACCCATTCCATTTTCTCTTCCGTGAATTGATCTACGAACCCATGCTCCTGGTTTCTGCACACTAGCTGCTCTGCAACCACTGCTGGAAAAACCCAAATAGTATGGTGGGTGAGTACTGCTAAAATAAAATTAGGACTCTACAGCTTAGTTTATTTGGTATTGTTAAATTAATCTTAACTGTTGTCATATGTTTGCTTTTTCAATTTTCTAGTGTGGCTTATCTAAGTCTTTTTTCCTTTTTCCTCATTTTCAACAAGATATAAAAGCTCAACGGAATAAAGTCACAGTATGCTCTTCACCTCTTCCCCGCTAAATTTATTTTTATTTGAACATATTTTCCCTTTTTTTTCTCCTCCAGTCCCAAAGAATTCCGTTTCTCCTACCTTCACTGAGACCTTATTTCATTCTTTCATTTCTTCTCTTTAATATTTTAATTCATCACCTGATTCTTTCCAATCAGCATAATTATTTTCCTTCCCTTCCTCCACTTTCCATTCTTTCTCTCTACCTCCCTCTTTATGTATTTACAACCCCCAAACACACACATACACTTTATGCCGCTTCTATTTTTTTAGTAGTTTTTCATTTTTATTTTTATACTACTTTATTTTTTAGTTTTTATTTTTACTACTATTTTTTTTAGCTTCCTCTACTATTTTTTTAGACCTGCCCTCATGGTAGGTCTTTGGAAAGAGTAATGTATGTTTGTTATTATCACTCTCCTACTGTCTTCTTAGTCACAATTTATTGTCATTTTGCTTCTACCCTAAGTCCACTGAAACTGCTACTGTCATCAGTGCAAATGATCTTCCTTGTACTAAAGCCAATAGATCAGTTTTTATCATTTTACTTTGTTTTATTTATTTTTGATGCTTTGCCCATTTTGGTAATTCTCTTCTTCCAGCTCTCTCTTTCCTTGATTTGTACCATAGAATTAAATCCTCATTCTCTTCCTATTTAACTGTCTCTTTTGTTGTTGTTGTTTTTATTTTATTTTTTTAAAAGATTTTATTTATTTATTTGACAGAGAGAGATCACAAGTAGGCAGAGAGGCAGGCAGAGAGAGGAAGGGAAGCAGGCTCCCCGCTAAGCAGAGAGCCCGATGTGGGACTTGATCCCAGGACCCTGAGATCATGACCTGAGCTGAAGGCAGCGGCTTAACCCACTGAGCCACCCAGGTGCCCCTTGTTGTTGTTTTTAAATTATTGTTGTAGTTGTTTCCTCTCCTTCTACCTATGTTTATTTAAGTCCTGAATTTTTCTTTGAGGTTCTTTCTCTAGCCCTGTCCACCTTTTCACCTTCATACCCTCTGTTGGCCATATATTCATTGCCTGTGTGCATCTTTGAAATCAATTCCTTCCTTTACATTCCTAATCTGAGATACTGGCCTGTTCATTCACAACTCAAACGAAAAACTAAGAAGGATTAGAAACCCAGAATATCCTTGTGTGATACTGTGATTTATAATTAGAAATATATAATTGGTCTTCATAGTGGTTCCCGGCATGCAGGTCTTAAAACCCTCCCAATTTTCAATACAAGAGCCAGAGAAACCTTGTTTGTTATAATACTTAGTTTTGTTCCCTGTTCCTGAAATAGCTCCAGAGCAATACAAGTGAAATGGATGTTTTTTGTTGTTCATAACAAGCCTCTTCCAACCATACCTGTTTATGTTAATATTGTGACAATTAGAAAGTCACTAAGGAGGAGGAATGGTTGCCAGGGAAACCAACCTAGTGATTAGAGGGTTGGGATTAGGAGACTCCAGGTTGGTGAACAGGAGAGGATGGGAGAGTAAGCACCCAGAACAGGCAGGGAAGCGCGGAGCCCCTTCCAAATAACTTGCTCTACGCATCTTTTCCATGTGGCTTTTTCTAAGTTAAGTCATTTTATAATAAACTGGAGATCTAGAAAGTAATACTTCTCTGAGTTCTGTGAGCCACTTTAGAAAATTAACTGGACCCAAGAGGGGGTCATGGGGTCCTTCGATTTATAGCTAGGAGCACAGGTAACAGCCTGAACTTGCCATCTGCATCTGAAAGGTGTCTGGAGCAGTCTTAGAAAACAGAACCCTTAACCTGTGGGATTGGACTCTATCTCCTGGTAGAAAGTGTCAGACAGAATTGAGTTAAATGTGTCACAACTGTTGGCAACATATACACCCAAATCACTTCTTCTTTTAATCTCCTTTATCTGAATGACTAGAACCCCTTTGCACAGAGCAATCCAAACATAAAATCTGAAGAGTACTGAAAAACCAATTATGTATATTTTTGCAACTCCTATATCTTCTTGGTGAGACTTCTTTAAAATGGAAACTTCTGCTGCACTCCCAATCTGTCTCACACGACTCTATTTTCCAACATAACATACCATTTACTTTTTAAAAAAAAACTATTATCTATAAAGTGTAAGCTTCCCAAGGACAAAAATGTTTTTACTTTTAGTCACTGAAATATCTTAAGCATCTAGACCCTAACCCCTAACCTAACCCGAGCCTGGCACATTTTAGTGACTCAATAAAAATTTGTATAGAGTGAATTTACAGAAAGAATGAATATTTGTAGACTGTAGAATGTGTGGTGTAAATGCGTTTTTTTCTCAGTTGCTCTTACAGCTTACACTTCTTTGAGGTCGTGGGTGCTTATTAAATATCTGTTGAATGAATTGATGACAAGTAAACAACTCAATTTCCATAAACAAAATTTTCATAGACTCCTCAGTGCCATGGATTTTAAGTGAGATAAACTAAGTAGACATAATAGCCATCATAAACTACAGAAATTATACTATGATTTAGATTTTGTCATTTCTGCTTGAAGTTTATTTTCTAATTATCTAATAAGCAACAGATACTCTGTCATTAGTAACTGTCTCATCTATATGTGGTGGTAATAAATATATCAAACATTTTCATAAAAGACTTAGGCATGTAATTTCACTCTATCCTTTGACCTGGATGACAAATGAAGTCATATTTTGTTAAATATGCACCAAAGTTTGGTTTTACAAACTTCATTCATAAATTAGCCAGATATGTTTTACTCTGAGTAGTCAAAAGTTTGGATATGGGAAATTATTATTGTTGGGTCCGTTATCAAAGGAACGAGACTGAGACAAAGTTACACAAAGCCTTATTCTATGCCAAGCATTAGAAGTTAGACTGACCGGCCAGGGAAATGAGGCTGAGACAAAGTGAAAGTTGTGTAAAGCTTTATTCTATGCCAAGCATTAGAAGTCAGACTGACCAGCCAGGGCCGCTTCCAAAGAGAGCGACACCCCTTGGTCTTACAGGCTAGTTTTTATAGGGCACTATCGGCAGACATCTGCATATGTGGCTTTGGCTGATTGGATGTCTCCTACCTGTGTGTTTTAGAAACGGTTACCTGGAACCCATACTAGTAACTGTTGAGGTATTTATTAAACAACAAAATGGCCTTGTTTTAGGTATGTGTTTTAGTAATAGTTACCTGGAACCGATATAAACAAGATGGCCTTGTTTTAGGTGTGTGTTTTAGTAACAGTTACCTGGAACCAATATCAATAACTGTTGAGGCATTTATTAAACAACAAAATGTCTACCTAGGCAACATGGAGTCACTATGGCTAAGTAGGCCCAGGCAGGCCCTAGGGGGTTAACATGTTTTAACGTGGAATCGACCCCAACAATTATTATTACTATTAATAATAAAGACAGTGTGCATGCACCAATGGGGGGAAGGGACAGATAGAGAGAGAGAATCTTAAGTAGGCCCCATGCCCAGTGCAGAGTGGTTGTGGTTGTGGGGTTGTGGAGTTCCATCTCATGACCCTGACCTGAGATCAATCCTGAGTTAAAACCAGAAGTTGGATGCTTAACCGTCTGAGCCACCCAGATGCCTTGAGAAACTATTTTTTAAAAAAATATTTTATTTATTTATTTGACAGAGAGAGAGAGAGAGAGATCACAAGTAGGCAGAGAGGCAGAGAGAGAGGGGGGAAGCAGGCTGATCCCAGGACCCTGAGATCACTACCTGAGCCGAAGGCAGAGGCTTAACCCACTGAGCCACCCAGGTGCCCCGAGAAACTATTTTTTAACACATTTTTCATTCTATTTGAAAAATAAACTTTATTTAAATTGCAACACATGTGACTTTCCTGAATCTGCTGTCATTTATGATAAGTATTTTTCAACTCCAATTGAAAATACTGGAGACTATATAATCTGTCATCTAATTTGGGACATATTTAAGAGTGAAAAAAGACACAACTAATTATTCTGGGGTTCTGGGTTTACTTAGACTGTCCTTAGGGAAAAGGATTTCAGATAACTTATTGTTAACTCATTTCATTTGCATTTTGGTCCATGATAAGACAGTAGCACAGTTCAATTACACAATGGTTTTCATATAAACCATTATAAGCTAGAAGAATAATTGATGATTTTCATGTTTTGCTTCAACCAAAATGTAATAAATATTGTCTTCTCAGTACAGCTTACCATGTTATCTCAAGTGGTTAAAATATACATATGAATTTAAAAGAAATAATTTAATATGATTTAAAAAATTAATTTATCCAATGATCATTACATTCAAGCTATGATAGGTATTTCAGTACCCAAGAACAATAAGAGACTATTAAAGTACAGTGTTTTATGAGGATGGTAATATTTTATTGCCTTTACTTTGGTCTAAATGCCAGAAATCAAACTATGATGAAATGAGTAAGTTTTTAGAGGACAGATATTTTAAGAGAGGTGAGTCCAGTCAGAATATTTGAACAGGAACCAGTGTTGCAGAACAATGCAGAGGAATAGAGGAGCTCCTTGTCCTTTGTTTTGCAAAGGGAAAAAGTGACAAGGACAATTCTGATTGATTTCATAGTTTGCTCATTCAGTCTATGGGTTAAATATTAATCTTTAAGAAAGCCATTCTTTATAATTCAATTCTCTTTTTACTTAAACAAATCTTGTTTTAAAGAGCAAAAAAGTTACATTTATCCAATTCTTTAAATTTTAACATACTGTTTTCTACTTCTACAGGTTTGATTGGATTTATGTTCACATGTCAGTTCTGCAAATAGTTGATGAAGCATAGTAAGTACTAGATAACTGAAATAAAATGGAAATAACTTCATTTGATCTGCTTATACCCAGTGGGATTACATTAGGATTTCTCGAGTAGTTGTCTGTAGTTGTATTTCAACTACATGCTTGATTTTTTTTTCTTTTTCCTTTTTAAAAATTTTTTATTTTTTTTTTTAAATTTCTTTTCAGTGTTCCAGAATTCATTGTTTATGCACCACACACAATGCTCCATGCAATACGTGCCCTGCTTAATACCCACCACCAGGATCACCCAACCTCCCACCCTTCTCCCCTCCAAAACCCTCTGTTTCTCAGAGTCCACAGTCTCTCATGGTTTGTCTCCCTCTGATTCCCCCAACTCCCTTCTCCTCTCCATCTCCCCATGTCCTCCATGTTATTCCTTATGCTCCACAAATAAATGAAACTGTATGGCAACATGCTTGGTTAATGATTAAAAGGATAATGAAAATGCATATTCTAACCTCTATTTATTGTACTTAACATGTTAAAAGTGGATTTCTTCACTAAAGAATTCCTAATTTTGGTTCCTTAATATTCAAAGTGCAACATAGACTAAAGGGCATTTGCTTTTCTGGGTCAAAGCTATAACACAAACTGAGCTAAGCTGACAAAAAATGTAAACAAAATCCTCCAAAAACAATGTAACTAAAATAGAATTATATTGCAGCCCGGGGTGGCTCAGCTGGTTAAATGTATCACTCTTCGTTTTGGCTCAGGTCATGATCTGGGCTGTGAGGGGATCAAAAGGAGGGTAGGTTCCTTGCTTGGTGGGGAGTCTGCTTCTCTCCCTCTGTTTTTCCCCCCGGTGAGAGGTTACTCTCTTTCTCTCAAATAAATAAATACATTTTAAAAAATAGAATTATATTAATTTGAGTACAAAGCATGTAAGCTGCAGTTATGCTCAAGACTAATGGAGAGATACTAATTAATTTAGAGCACAAAAACACATAGGTAATTTAAGATGGAAACCTTATATGGCATGTTAGTATTTAAAAAGTAACCTATAAAAGAATAGTATTCAATGTTCATTAAAAAAAGGGAATAAAGAAAACTTGATAATTGACAGAATTCAGAAAGTGAGTAAAATAATAATAGAAAGAGCAAGTAATAGATATAGATAAATAACAATGAAGAGAGTGGAAATGAATCCATACACATCATCAATAACATAAGTGTAAATAGAACAAACTGGCTTATTAAATGATAGTGATTGTCTAATTAGATTTTTTAAAATCAAGCTATGTGCTCTTAAAAATAAGAAGGCCCTGAAAGCTTAAAAATAAGATAATAAAAGACAATACATCAGGCAAATAATCATCAATGGAAAATTGGTAGAGTCACATTATAAGCAAGTTAAACTTTGAAAGAAAAGGAAATTTTGGATTAAAAATATCTAGTACATATTAGAAAAAGAACAATTCAACAGAAAGACACAATAAAATGGCAAGTATGTATATACCTAATATCACTGTCACTTAAGCACAAATTATTAGTTTTACAATGAATTGTTGAAAAATCATAACCAGAGGGTTGTAAAATAAAACTTTCTGAAATATCAAGTAAACAAATATGAGAAAGTTTTAGAAAATTTGCAAAAGACCATTAATAAACTATTTCATGACCATACACAATCCTACAAACAATAATCAGAGTGAATACATTCTTTTCAAACACTTATGGAATGTTTGCAAAATTTAAATGTGTACTGAACCAAAGACTTTTGTTGTATATTGGTTTGATATAATTTTATTTTATTTTTTTTTAAAAGATTTTATTTATTTGAGAGAGAGACAGTGAGAGAGAGCATGAGCGAGGAGAAGATCAGAGAGAGAAGCAGACTCCCCGTGGAGCTGGGAGCCCGATGCGGGACTCGATCCTGGAACTCCGGGATCATGACCTGAGCCGAAGGCAGTCATCCAACCAACTGAGCCACCCAGGCATCCCGGTTTGATATAATTTTAAATCCACTGGTTTATTACAAAAATAAATTTTTTCTTAAGAATACTGTTGTTTTGCTTAAGAATAAAGTTAAGCCGTGACAGACTATCATCATGATCTCATTTGTTGTCATTGATAATCTCTCATTAGCTCAGCTGCTGATGGACCTGCTGGGGACTTATCAATAAAAATATGAGGAAGTAACAATAGCAGATAAATACCCAGAGTTTTTGAGAACTGTCTGAGGTTGGGTCTGGTAAGATGACTCTTTGCTGGTCTAAATAACACTCCTGAAGACCTTGGGTCAATTAGCTGCTGCCACAGTAAAAGGCAAATCTTACTGGAAGTGATGAAGACCTGCAGTTGCCCACTAAGGAGTTCTTCTTGCCTGTCAACACTGGGGTGGTTGTTCCCTAGCAACAGCAGATTTTTAGTTTTGTGCTGGCAACTGGAGGTCAGCTTTTAATTGGCTAAGCCTCTCTTCCTAGAACCAACTCCTATAAAGATAGACCTCAAACAAATTTGGACTTTATTCCTTTCATCTCCTCTTGCGTGGAACAACAGTGTGATTAATCTATCATTGGTTTAGAGTATGTTATTTCTTTATTGGCTTACTACAAGGCATCATCCTGAATGCTATTGCTTGTGAAATTCCTGCAGTAAACATGTATTAATAAATTGCTGGCAAAGACAAACTCTGGGCGTTGATGTGCCCCTGAAACAAAACATGTATCTTAGTAACTATGTGAGAATTGTAACTATTCAGAGCTAATTCTATGATCTAGAATCAATTAAGATAGAATTACAAAATAGCAGGCCTTTGGTATTTCCACAATACTTATAAATACACATACTTATAAAAAGCCAATTGGTCAGAGGACATTAAAATGTATATAAGAAATGCAGAGCTGTGGGAAAGATTGCATTTGACTTAAGTGAATATGCTATTTTTCTAAAAAAATGAAAGAAAAATTAATGGATGAGGTATCTGATTTAAGAAATAGAAAAAGAACAATGAAATAAATCTCTAGGAAGCTGAATAAAGAAAATTATAATTTTAGTATGCATAGATTTGAAATAGAAAACTGAGGTATAGTAGAAAGTATTAATAATCCCTTTATAGATTTCTTTTTCAAAAAGACTAATAAAATAGATAAAACTCTGGAAATTAATAAAAAACATGAATTCAGCAATGGTGAGATACTTGAGTATAGATGCAGGATAGAATCCTATACAATCCTATAAAAATGAGAAGACAATAATATCTTATAAAACTCAGCAGAGAATTTAATGCCACTGCGTTTGGAAATGTACCTGAAATGGACTTTGAATAAAAACATATGTCAAAGCTAAGAAAGCAATAGATGACCAAAATATACCAGCAACCATTGAAGAAATTGTGTCAATATTTTAGAAAATCTCTACAAAAAGTCCAAAACATTATGCCGGCCTGTCACTGTAAAAAAAAGACATAATCTCAGTTGTTGTTTTTTAGATTTTATTTATGTATTTCAGAAAGAGAGCACAAGTGGGTAAAGGGCAGAAGAAGAAGCAGAATCTTCACCCCACATGGGGATCAATCCCAGGACCCTAGGACCAGACCTGGACTGAAGCCATCCAGGCACCCCCAAAAATCTCAGTCTTAAGTGAAGTATTCCAGAGAGTAAAAGTGAAAATTCTTTTTTTTTTAAAGTGAAAGTTCTTATTTCATTTTATGAGGTTAATATATGCTTCTTATTCAAATCAGTTAGATACAATATGAGAATAGAGAAGTAGTGACTAATTTCATTTTGAACATGACACACAATTCTATTTAAAATCTTGGCAAATTAAATAAAATTATATATGAATATGCAACACAGGCAAACACACACAAATACACCCCTATAGATAGAAGAATTAAGTGGAATATATCCAGGAAACAAAAGCTGCTTAGTTGTCCTTCTTGAATTCCCTTAATAATACAATTAAAAAAAAAAAGAGTATGTGGTCAGCCTCAACAGGTGCATAAAAATATTTGATAAAATTTATAACTTATAATGATATAAGAATCAATATCTTAGCAAACCAGCAATAAAATGGAATTCCCTTAACTTGGAAAGTAAGGATATTTTCAAAGGCTTTTTCTGAAATATCACAACAAAGTATGAAATTAAAATGCATTTTCTTTAAATTTAGGAAGAATAAAAACAAATCTGCTTTTATGATTTTTATGTTAGAATATTTAGGCAACAAAATAATAAAAAAAGATTTAAAAGTTAAAATAATTAGAATAAAAAAACTGTCATCATCCAAACTTTTATGAATGAATTAATAAAAGTCCCTTTCCTGACATTTTTCCATTTCTGAAACTCATTTCACAGATATTTTCCTTATCATTCCAAAGTTGAAAAAAAATTTTTTAAGAGCTTTAAGCTGGTTAGCTAAAAGTGTTATGATAGCCAGGGGGTTGATCAATAAATCCCTTCCATTTCAAAGGCAAGATCTCCAATGGGCAGGTTTTAGCCTTAGTAACAAGCAACATCAATTTGACCATTACTTGACAATGCAAATTGTATTTCATCAAAAACTGCATGATGAGGTTCTGTTTCTGTTATCTGGACAGCGAGTGATCCAGTATCACAACATCATTCATAGTCTATTTCCTAGAATCACTTTTGTTACTAATTCTCTTAAGTCCCAGAAACAGATCTTAAGTTGAGGATCGTAATGCAAGTGGATTATTGAAGAAAAATAGAAGCTAGCGAACTTGTATCTGCATGTATTCTATTAGTCTTTTCTGAAATACCTGATGTATAATTTAATGTAACAAAAACAAAATTAAATAATGACATCCTTGGGGCACCTGGGTGGCTCAGTCAGTTAAGTTTCTGCCTTTGGCTCAGGTCATGATCCTAGGGTGCTGGGATTGAGCCCTGCATTGGGCTCCCTGCTTAGCGGACGCCTGCTTCTCCATCTCCCACTCCCTCTGTTTGTGTTCCTGCTGTTGCTGTTTCTCTTTCTGTCAAATAAATAAACAAGAATCTTAAAAAAATGGCATCCTTATATGCTGTACATTGTGCCCCTTTCTCTGCTCTTTATGATAATACTATACCCATTCCTTTGCAGAACCTTGCTACCAATCATAGATATTAAATAATAAACATGTAACCCAGGCATATTCAACCAGATGATTACCCCATAACCCTGGTCATAATTATTGGGCCATGGGCGACCATTGAACACAAATGAAGTTGATCTAAGTTCTTTGGGTTATTAGCAAAAACAAAACAGTTTTATCCATTAGTGACTATGGAGATGTTGAAATTCGGGCCATCTATGAGCATACTTAACTTTCATGCCACACTAAGAAAGAAATTTGAATAAATACAGAAAGAATCAAACCAGAAATGGAGAGAGGGTAACTCCCTATGTGCCCTGGATACAGTCCTGTTGCCAGTATGGGGGCTGATTTAGTGTACTTTTTGTTTGTCTGTTTTTAAAGCTCATTTGTGAGCTTTGAGTGTGAAATGGCAAGATTGCTATGCTTAATAAGCTGAAACTGTTAATGTAATGATTAATTATAACTGAATGAAAAATCCATAAAATCTGGAAGAAAATTGAGTGACACACTTAAAAGGATGAAAGAAAATGGCTATTAACTTAGTATTATAAAACTAGCAAAAATATCCTTAGAAGATGGAGGTGAAACTGAGATATTTTCAGACAAACAAAAATTTGAGAAAATTTGCAATGAGCAGACTTGAATTCAAGAAAATGTTTAAAGGAGTTGTTGAAAGACAGGAAAATGATCCTAGGCACAAAAAGAGAAATGCAGAAATGAATACAGAGCAGAATAAAGAGTGAGTATGTAGAATAATTTAAATGAATGTTGACTGTGCAGAATAATAAAAAAGTCTTTCATGATTTAAAATCAAATTAAACCACACATCAAAAAAATGATGTAAATGTGGGAGTAAGCAAGGGTGCGTCAAGTGTTTTAAAATCTTTATATGTCTGTGAAGTAATAAAAATACTAATTTATATTAGGAGTAAATAAGTCAAGACTTCATGTTAAATCTTTAGGGAAACCATTAAGGAGTAGTAAAAAAAATGTGTAACTGACAAACTGACAAAGGAGAAGAATTAATAATAACATTTCATTAAATTATTCTAAAAGAGAACTCGATAAGAGAAAAAGAAACAGTATAAATTGGAAAAGTACAAGACACATTTTAAGATGGTAAATTAAGAGTCATTAAATATAATGGGCCTAATGCTTCAAGTAAAAGTAAGAAATTGAAAGACACATTATAAAACACAGAGGTGGATCTCCTGGGTAGCTCAGTTGGTTAAGCACCTGATTCTTGATTTTGGCTCAGGTCATGATCTCAGGGTTGTAAGATCAAGCCCTGCATTGGGGTCCATGCTGGACGTGGAAACTGCTTATGATTCTCTTTCTTCCTCCCCTCCACCACTCTCTCTCTCTCTCTCTCAAAAGAAAAAAACAAAAAAAAACTAAAAAACAAATACAAAGAAAATTATATATAGCTTATAAGAATCACACTTTAACAAAAAAGAGAAAAATGAAGGTAAAATGATGAAATATGTACCAAGCAGAACTATACCATACCACCCCTATCCCCTAGAAAGATGTGGCTGCCTAATATAAGATAAAATTGACTTTATGGCCAAAAGTCTCACTAGGAATTTATATGTTCTAATAATGTATATCAGCAGTCTGTAAAACTATGGACTTGTTCCTGTATTTTCAAATAAAGTTTTAATGGAACATAGCTACATCAATTCATCTTGTGTATTGTCTATGGTTACATGTATATTGGATGGCAGCATTGAGTAGTTGTAATACAGATCATATGTTCCATACAAAACATAAAATATTCATTAACTTACCCTGTACCAAAAAGGTTTTGCCACCTCTAATGCAGACTCAAAATACAGAAATTATCAATGTAAAGATTTAAACAGAGAATTAGATAAATTCACAATTTGTGAGATTTTAATGTATCATAATTATACAAATCAAAGAATCACTCACTAAGTATAAGTAAAATTCAAATAAGCAAATTGCAAAACAGAATTAATTTATTTTTTAAATAGAATTAATTTATACATTTATAAAACAACATTCAAAAACCACAGAATTTTTTTCAAGTTCACATAAAATATTTTCTAAATTTTGTTATATTTGGTCCATATATAAGTTTCAAAAAATATTAAAGGATTAAAATAACATAGCATACATTTTAATCACAAATTAAGCAAACAAGATAATTATAAAATCTTTAAATGTTTGGAAATTAAGCAATATATTTCTAAATATACTATGTATCAAAAAAGTTATAAAAACTAGTAAAATATGTGTTAAATAATAATGTAAATATTATATATCAAAAATTGTTGGATTGAGCTCAAACTGAACACTTCCTGCAGCCATTTAAGGTAAAGCACTTCCTAGAGCTCACTCAAGACAAGAAATAATTATGTTCCTACCACCCTGAATAGAAAGACCTTGTTAATATAAGGAATTTGGGGAAATACATCAAAAGTTTGTGGGGCTCAATTAGCCTTAGACTAACTGCTGTTCTAGATCTGATGTGAGGAAGCTTGAAAGCACATCTCAGAAGGATCATGCAGATTCCAAGTAACTTAACTGCATGCTAGGACAAATTCAAAGGGACACAACAAAATTTAACATTCAGTAATGTAAAAATCATAATGAATGAGTGCAATAAAAAATCAGCAGACTTGCAGAAAAGGAAAATAACATCTATAAGAAGAAAATCATACATCAGCAGAAGCAGACTCAAAAATAGGAGAGATCATTTGCATATAGGGCCAAAATAAAAAATAATGACAACAACAAATGATGGTGAAGATGTGGAGAAACTGGATCATTGGTGATTGCTGTGGAAATGTAAGATGATGGAACCACTTTGGAAAACAGTTTGACCGTTTATCAAATTAAGCACACAATTACCATACCACCCAGTAATTGTGTTCTTGGCCATTTATGTCTGAAAAATAAAAAAAAAAATTATGTTCACTCAAAAATCTGTGCCCAAATATTTATAGTAACTTGACTTTTAGTAGCCAGAAAGTGGAATCAGTCCAGATGTTCTTCAAGTGAATGGTTTAACACCTTGGTGTTTACATTCCAGGAAATGCTATTCAGAAATAGAAAGGAATAAACTACTGATGTGAAAAGCTAATCATGAAAAACTGTATAGTAGAATTTCATATATATCACATTTGAAAAATGTTATATAAATTTATAGAAATTTTGAAATGTCAAAGCTTTAGGAAAGAACAGATTACTGGTTTCCAGGGATTAGAAACCAGTAATTTGTTGTGGGCAAATAGGAGGCAGGTGTGGTTACTAAAAAACAACTTGAGGGATTCTTATATTGTTGGAGTTGTTCAGTATCTTCACTATGGTGGTGAACACGGGAAGTATAGAGGTGACAAAATAATGTAGAACTTAATGCCCAGACTTGCACGCACACACACACACACGAATAAGTACAATTCAAAATCTGAAAAAGATCAGTGAATTGCATGAATGCCAAAAGTCTGAGCGTGATGTAATGCTACAGTTTTGCAAACTGTTAGCACAGGGAAAATTGAGTGAAGTGTACAAGGGATCTTTTTTACATTCTTTCTTAAAACTTCATGTGAAAAATTATTTCAATTCAAATTTCAATTACAGAATTGGGATAAGTCATGATTTCTCATAGAGGACAAAAAAGCACTAATGCCCCAAATAATTAACTAGCTGGAATTCATCAAAACTAAAAATCCTTTTATCAGTAGACATTATTAAGGAAATTAATCAAGTCTTACACTGGTGGCCACAAAACATGTATCTGATATAGATTTTACATCTAAAATATATGAAGAACTCTACAAATCTAATAAAAACAACCCAATAAATGTAGGTCTCCAAAAAGCACTGAACATCATTAGTGACTAGAAAAGAAGAAAATATGCCAATTAAAAATTCATTTAGTACCCACAAGAAATTGGAAATACCAAATATTGATGAGCATGTGGAACAACTGAAACCATCATGCATTTTCTAGTGTGAATGTAAAAAAGAGTTCTAGAGTGTCTTATAAAGTTAGTCATAAACCTAACCTATGGCCCAGCTACTCTACTTGTAGCAATTTATCCCAGAAAAATAGAAATATTTCTCCACAAAAGTCTAATTCACATGTGTTTATGACATATTCATTCATAATAGCTAAATGTTACAAAAATTTGTCAAAATTAGAATGTATAAATCATGTTATAATATACTCATATAATGAAATACTGCTCAGCAATAAAAATGTATGAACTATTTATGCAGGCAGTAACATGAATAAACCTTGAATAAATATGAATAAACCTGAAGAAAGCATTATGTTGAAAAAAATTCACACACAAAAGGAGAGCATTTATATAAAGTTTAAGAACAGGCAAAACTAATTTTTGTATTTAAATCAAAGTGTGGTTTGATACGATGATGAGGAATACTTGAAGGGGTACATAGAAAATTTTCTGGATAGGTAGAAATGTTCTATATCTTGATGAAGTGATGCATACATTTATTCAGTTTTGGCCCTAAGAATTTTTCATTTCACTGTATATAAGTTTGAATGCATTTTTAGTTTTAAAATGCATTTTTTATTGAAAAGAAGGCATTCAGTAAGTTTTTAAAAATAGTTATTATAAATATAGTCCATTTATTTGAGAAGAAAAAAGAATGATCATGATGATGAGAAATGGAAAATAAAAAAGATCCAAATTAAATTTCTAGATATGGACTCCTGTCTCACACTGAGCTCTTTCATCCATTTTGAGTTTATCTTTGTGTATGGTGTAACAGATGGTCGAGTTTCATTCTTCTACACATAACTGTCCCAATTTTCCAAGCACCATTTATTGAAGAGACTGTCTTTTTTCCACTGGATATTTTTTCCTGCTTTGTCGAAGATTATTTGACCATAGAGTTGAGGGTCCATATCTGGGCTCTCTACTCTGTTCCATTGGTCTATATGTCTGTTTTTGTGCCAGTACCATGCTGTCTTGATGATCACAGCTTTGTAATAAAGCTTGAAATCAGGCAACATGATGCCCCCAGGTTTGTTTTTCTTTTTCAGTATATCCTTGATGATTTGGGGTCTTCTCTGGTTCCACACAAATATTAGGATTATCTGTTCTAGCACTGGGATGGCATTGAAAGTATAGGTTGCTTTGGGCAGCATACACATTTTTAACAATGTTTGTTCTTCCAACCCATGAGCATGGAATGTTTTTATCTTTTTGTGTCTTCTTCAATTTCTTTCATCAATGTTCTGTAGTTCCTGAAGTATAGATCCTTTACCTCTTTGGTTAGGTTTATTCCAAGGTATCTTAATGGGTTTGGGTGCTATTGTAAATGGAATTGATTCTCTAATTTCCCTTTCTAAAGTTTCATTGTTAGTGTATACGAAAGCAACTGATTTCTGTGCATTGATTTTGTATCCTGCCACATTACTGAATTGCCATATGAGTTCTAGTAGTTTGGGAGTGGTGCCTTTTGGGTTTTCTACATAAAGTATCATGTCATCTGCGAATACAGAGAGTCTGACTTCTTCTTTGCCAATTTGAATACCTTTTATTTCTTTTTATTGTCTGAACCTTTGGGACTTCATCAGGATAAAAAGCTTCTGCACAACAAAGGAAATAGTCAACAAAACAAAGGGACAACCCACAGAATGGGAGAAGATATTCACAAATGACACTATAGACTAAGGGCTGATATCCAAGATCTATAAGAACTTCTCAAACTCCAAAAAACATGATCAGGTCAAAAAATGGACAGGTGACATGAAGAGACACTTCTCCAATGAAGACATACAAATGGCTAACAGAAACATGAAAAAATGATCATCATCATAACCATCAAGGAAATTCAAATCAAAACCACACTGAGATCCCACCTTATGCCAGTTAGAATGGCCAAAATCAACAAGTCAGTAAACAACAAATATTGGGGAGGATGTGGAAAAAGGAGAAGCCTCTTACACTGCTGGTGGGAATGCAAGTTGGTGCAGCCACTTTGGAAAACAGTGTGGAGTTTCCTCAAAAAAATTAAAAATAGAACTACCTTATGATTCAGCAATTGCACTACTGGGTATTTACCCCAAATATCCAGATGTAGTGAAAAAAAGGCCATATGTACCCCAGTGTTCATAGTGGCAATGTGCATAATAGCCAAACTGTGGAAAGATACGAGATGCCCTTCAACAAATGAATGGATAAAGAAGATGTGGTCCATATATACAGTGGAGTCTTATGCCTCCAACAGAAAAGATGAATACCCAACTTTTGTATCAACATGGACGGGAATGGAGATTATGCTGAGTGAAATAAGTCAGGCAGAGAAAGTCAATTATCATATGGTTTCACTTACATGTGGAACATAAGGAATAACGTGGAAGACATTAGGAGAAGGAAGGGAAAGTGTACTGGGGGAAATCAGAAGGGGGAGATGAACCATGAGAGACCATGATCTCTGAGAAAGAGGCTGAGGGTTTTAGAGGGGAAGAGAGTGGGGGCCTGGGTGAGTCTGGTGGTGGGTATTAAGGAGGGCACGTGCTGCATGGAACACTGGGTGTTATACATAAACAATGAATCTTGGAAAACAACATAAAAAACTAATGATGTATTGCATGGTAGGTAACATAACACATTTAAAAAAAATAAGAATAAAAATTAAAAAGCTAAAATTTCTAGATACAAAAACCACATATGAAATTTTAAAAATACTCTTGATATGATTAACAACAAATTGGATATTACAGAAAAAAAGATGAATGAATTTGATAATATGGTGTTAGAAACTATTAAAAATAAATTTTAAAAAAGACTAAAGAAGGGGTGTCTGGGTGGCTCAGTGGGTTGGGACCTCTGCCTTCAACTCAGGTCATGATCCCAGCATCCTGGGATTGAGCCCCTCATTGGGTTCCCTGCTTGGCAGGGAGCTGCTTCCTCCTCTCTCTCTTTGCCTGCCTCTCTGCCTACTTGTCATATCTGTCAAATAAATAAATAAATAAATAAATAAATAAATAAATCTTTTACAAAGACACTAAAGAAAAAAACTGAACAGAGAGAGCATGCCAGAAGAGGGCAGGGAGGGAGGGAGAGAAAGGAAGAGAATCCCAACCAGTGAGTGTAGAGCCCAACTTGACATGGGGCTCAGTTTCACAGCCCTGAGATCATGACCTGAGCAGAAACCAAGAGTCACATGCTTAATTAACTGAGCCACTTAATTGCCCCTGTAGCAACTATTAATATAGTTAGATTAATATTTACCATCTTTGTAACTGCTTTCAATTTCTTGTACTCTTTATTTCTTTTTTCTTTTTTTGTCTTCTCTAGTTTTAATGGTTATTATATATTATTCATATTTATTTCCTTCTTAGCACATCATTTTAAATTTTTTTAACTTATTAATTTTTAAAGATTTTGTTTATATATTCGAGACAGAGAAAGAGAGTATGAGTAGTGTGGAGGGGTAGAGGGAGAGGGAGAAGCAGTAAGAAGAAACACTCCTGCTGCACAAGAAACTGACATGGGGCTCGATCCCAGGACCCTGAGATCATGACCTGAACTGAAGGTAGATGCTTAACTAACTGAAACACCCAGGCAATCTGATAAAAAAATTTTTAATCTCTTAGTGGTTACTCTTGTGCTTAAAATTTACATTTAAACAATTAAGTCCACCTTCAAATCATAATATATCAGCTCCTTGGCTGCATTTTAGATTTTCACCAATTTACTTGTGATACACCTTAATGTGGTTTTCTTTTTCTCTTTTTTCTTTTTTTCCCCCTGTTGGGGATAACTAAACTAAATTGGATCTGTACATTTTTTGCTTTCATCAAATGTGGGCAAATTTTCAGTTATCCTTTTTAAAATGTTTTCCTGTTTTCTCTCCTCTCACTTTCTCTCCCTTTTCCAAATACATATATGTTAGAAACATGCTGTACCACATTTTAAAGAATAGATACAATAAAAAATTGTGTTCTCAAAACAGAATGCAATTAAATTAGAAGTCAATAACAGAAAGTCAGATGGAAAAATCCCCCAAAATTTGGGGATTAGACAACATATTTCTAAATAGCACATAAGTCAAAGAGAAAATTTCAAGAAATATTTTGAACAATAAGTAAAATTTATGAAAATTTGTAAGATGCTGCTAAAACAAAGTTTAGAGAAAAATTTATAGCATCAAATGCATATATATTAGAAAAAAAAGAGAGAGATCTAAAATCAGTAACCTGTTTCTGCCTAGAAAACTGGAAGAAAAAAGTGTAACTTATGCCCTTAAGCAAGCAAGTGAAAAAGAAAAAAAGAAAATAATTAAAACTAGAACAGAAATTATTTGAAAAGGCAAGAAAACAATAGGTAAAATGATTTTTAAAAAAAAACTGGCTCTTTGAAAAGCCCAGTGAAATTAATTAACCTCTAACCAGGTTAGCCAAGAAAAAAGAGAGAATACAGAAATTACCACTACCAGAAATTAAAGAGGAGGCATCACTATTGATCGCATGGATATTATAAAGATAATATGGGGATACTACAAGTAACTATGTCCACAAGTTTTGTAAATGGATGAAATGATCTGAAAAAAAAAAAAAAGTTCTAGATTTTCTGAGTTAAATTGTATGGCTGTATTCAAATTTCTACAACAAAAGTGCATACTGTGAGAGGAAATTCAATAACAAAGTAGCTTAGTAGCAATGCATTCTTGAATACAATTCCCTGGCTTTGAATATAAACTCCAACAGATCCAAGCTTCTTACCTTGAATAAGATGTTAAATTTCTCTAAACCTTGCTCTTCACTGCATGTAAAAGAACAATGATGGAGTGCCTTGGTGGAGCTTTGGCTCAGGTCATGATCTCAGGGCCCTGGGATTGAGCATGCATCAAGCTCTCTGTTCAGTGGGGAGCCTGCTTCCCCCCTCTCTCTCTGCCTGCCTCTCTGCCTACTTGTGATCTCTCTCTCTGTGTCAAATAAATACATAAAATCTTAAGAAAAAATTTTTTAAAAAGTAATGAAATAGTATTTTTAAAAGATTTTATTTATTTGACACAGAGAGAGAGAGAGCACAAGCAGAGGGAGCTACAGAGGGAGAGGAAGAAGCAGGCTTCCCACTGAGCAGGGAGCTCCACAGAGGGCTTAATCCCAGGACCTGAAATCATGACCTGAGCCAAAGGCAGACACTTAAATGATTGGGCCACCAAGACACCTTTAAAATAGTTTTTTTTCAAAGTAAGGATTAAATATAAGACTGTACAAAACCATTGAATGTATGCCTGAAACATGATAAACAATATATAAATATGATTATTCATAATGGTAATAAAAGAATACAAAAAAATCATAAACAGGGTTAAAAAGTAATTAAAATTTGTTATTATACTTAATTTAAATGTACACACTATTTAATGCAGATCATGTTTAATGCCCTGGTGGCTCAGTCAGTTAAACGTCTGCCTCTGGCTTAGGTCATGAATCCAGGGTCCTGGGATAGAGCCCCCTTTTGGGAATCCCTGCTCAGTGGGGAGTCTGACTCTCTCTGACCCTTCCCCCTCTTGTGCTCTTTCTCTCACTCTCTCTCCCTCAGATAAATAAACAAAATCTTAAAAATAAATAAATAAAATTGTTTTCTAGTATAAATATCACAGACACTCCAATTTTCCTGAAATACATTAATTAATTCCATTTACAAAAGCTAAGAATTTTTTTCAGTAGATTAGTTTAAACTCCATATTTTTTAATGATTCAGTTAAAAATTGATAGTTTTCTTAGAATACCAACATGAATACTATACATTTACACCCTTATGTGATGCTCAACATAGTTAATCATCCGAAAGCATGGTACCAACAATCAGAGTGATGTATGGTCCAGGAGGTATCTTACTTTGTTTGGAGGTCATTCTAAGATGGGAGGTCCTAGTGGAATTATAGGGAGGTTCAAGGTCATTGCCATATTGAG
>NC_081561.1:136828074-136843874 GCF_022355385.1 Mustela nigripes | reverse complement strand
ACCAGTGAAAAATGGGACATTTAGGTTGTGGAAAGCAGCTATCAACCTGACCATATTTGTACAGCCAGTATGGCCATATATGTTTGCACTAAATGAATATTACAAAAAGAAAACCCTCTCTACCTTGATTTTTTATAGAAAAGGTAGTTATGCAAAAGTTTCATTGATAAATTTTAGTTATTCTGATAAATGTAAAAGAAAGGACAACCTTTTGCTTATGGTCACATCAAGCCAGAATTAGAGAAACTTAAAAAACTTGATCTAGCACCATCTTTTTATAATTGAAGAAATTTTGACCTAGAAAAGGTTTCCCATAAGACATTTAGTTTGACAAAAGAACAAGTTTTGGACTTCATATCTTCAGACATACTGATTGACCCTATTTTTATGATAGCAAATTATAATTAATATTATTCCTATTATCAGTGACCTTGTGAAAACAAGATTACCAGTGAAAAATGGGACATTTAGGTTGTGGAAAGCAGCTATCAACCTGACCATATTTGTACAGCCAGTATGGCCATATATGTTTGCACTAAATGAATATTACAAAAAGAAAACCCACTCTACCTTGATTTTTTATAGAAAAGGTAGTTATGCAAAAGTTTCATTGATAAATTTTAGTTATTCTGATAAATGTAAAAGAAAGGACAACCTTTTGCTTATGGTCACATCAAGCCAGAATTAGAGAAACTTAAAAAACTTGATCTAGCACCATCTTTTTATAATTGAAGAAATTTTGACCTAGAAAAGGTTTCCCATAAGACATTTAGTTTGACAAAAGAACAAGTTTTGGACTTCATATCTTCAGACATACTGATTGACCCTATTTTTATGATAGCAAATTATAATTAATATTATTCCTATTATCAGTGACCTTGTGAAAACAAGATTAATTATAGAGAACGCAATTCTATTAGTAAGGAATTTATGTTTGTAATCCCCTTATAGAAATATTTGTTTTGGATTGTTAATATCCTAGCAGAAAAATCAAAAGGGGAGGCTTAATAACATCCTTCAGTCTTAAGAAGTTGTAAAATTGTTCCTTAATCAATCCCCCAGATTTTGAAGTATAGCCATTATATTGTATTACAGTGAAACAAGGCAAAGTTATGAGAATTTTGTCATTTTTTTTCACCTTTTAATTTTCTGGAAAATAAAGTAAACTAAAGAACATTAAGTGATCTTACAATTTAAATGTGACTTAATGAATGCTTTATGACTGGTCTCACTAAATGACATTTAGTAATGCAGGCAGCCCTATCAGATAAATGATCTGCTCTGTAACCATAGCACTGGGCTGCAGTACTGGAAATGCTTGTAAGTGTCAAAGGTTGCTCTTTTTTTAGACACAAGGCAAAATGTTAAAGCAATAATGTGTTTTCATTATAGCTTTCCATATCATTAAATCACTTGGTTCTCCTTTTTTTTCTTTAAAAATATTGACTATTCAAAAATATACTCCAAGTTTCCTAAGCATTTAGTGACTAATAGTGGCCATAAGTGTGGTTTGCGAGAATCACATTCCACTGGGACATTTCTAAGACTTGTCAGAATTTAATATATAGTTGTTATATTAAGAAATGTCTGTTTTCTCTCCTATCCTAAATCAGGACCATCCTTAGACACAGGCAGGATCAATCATTATTCCTACAGCACACATTAAATAATTTAAAAGGATAGATTGAAGTCTTAGTTTTTATTAGCTATTTACAATTTGATCCCTTATTGTTTTAATTTATCAGGAACCTGGATACCAAATTATTTTCACTTAAGGAATTAATAAGGAAGTGGAGGCAAGGTATGTCTGTGAAATTATGCCATGAAGAAGACAGGAATAGAATCATGAATGTCTATA
Organism: Mustela nigripes; assembly: GCF_022355385.1. Taxonomy (NCBI): domain Eukaryota; kingdom Metazoa; phylum Chordata; class Mammalia; order Carnivora; family Mustelidae; genus Mustela; species Mustela nigripes. The sequence continues at coordinate 136,842,016 of NC_081561.1, read as the reverse complement.
GAGAATAATTCTTTTTAGAATGTGTGAACATATCTTTATACATAGTAAAAAGAGCCTGTTAAGAGGTGGAAATAAAAATGCAAATAGGACATAGCTGAGTAATCTGTTAATGCTGTGAAGGATAAGATCTATATAGCAAAATTGTTGTCCCAGCCAGATCTAGGAGCATCAGCTTCTTTCACTGTTCCTCAGGTCCCTCATCCTTTGCTGTTAATGGTTTCCATCTGTGACCTTTGGAGGATAACTTTTGATAGCTAGAGCTGGAAATGGACTTCTGAGGAAAAACTCCATCTTCCTTTGCTCCAGAAGGAATACATTTCAAGGTATAATTTATTCTTCCAAGTTTTCCCTGAAGACCATCTGAGGTTACAAGTGCATCTGACATTATTCCTCTGTTTAGCCTCTTTCCTTTTTCAGTTCTCTTCCTTCAGACCCTCATTGTTTTCTCCTGGGAGAAGTTTAAAAAATGTTATGCACAAATGTTTCATCTCAGGGTCTGCTTTTAGAAAAACCAAGCTAAGACTGATACATTTCATCATTTGATACAAAACTGAGGCAAAAGAGAGAAGGTTAAGATGCAGAGTGCTTTGAATTTTAAAGGGCAAGAAATCCAAAATGTACACTAAAAATGTACACTTGATTTCATTAAAATAGATAGCAAGAAATCCATCAAATTTTAATAAAAGGTGGTTTGAGAAAGCACAATTTTAAAGGTTCTTACAATTAATAGTAGAAGGATTTCATAACCATTGTTGGAATCCTATGAGGCTTTTAGATAATGGATTCTTTATTAAGGGTTGGGAGGTTTGTGTTAAGACGGTGAGATGGTATCAAAAGTAGAAGTAATTAAGACCATGGAAGGGACAGAGGACAGGCTTTCCTGGTGCAGTGTGATGTGCAGTTTAGGGACTAGAAGGTACCATAATGCAGTGGGGCTAGCTGGAACCAGGTTGAAGGTAGAATATTCAGTGATTGTGCATGGAAATGCAGGAATAATATGTGGAAGTACCCAATAAATGCTTATCCAAAAGTTAATTTTTTAAACTAGACTTGACTGCCTTCTCCAAAGTATGGCTACTTACTCTTAAATGGAATACACTTAGTACTTTTGGGTGGAAGTGGCTCATTTTTAACTTCATAACATGAGAATAAAGATTAACTACACAAGATCCATTATGTCTTATTCATAAATGGCCAATAACAAATCAAAATGTATTTTTCCTTTTATTTAAACTTCAACAATACCCATAACTTGTCAATTTGCTTTTTTCCCCTTTGTGATCTGTATTAATTTAAAAAAAATCCTTCTTTTTATGAAAGCAATAGATTCAAGTCTGACTGAGGGAGATGATCCTGATGGGTATACATTTAATTGAAACTAAATACATTCAGTAGGTTGGTCACTAACCAAGGTACTCCTTGATACCCCCCCCCCCAAATAAAACCCATAAGGCATCTCTATTTTTTAAACTACTTTACATCAGTATTCTAAACACATATTGGCGCTCTCAGAAAATGTACACATGAAGGGGCACAAAATGAGGTCGAAGTGAAATGGAAATAAATAGAATGTGGGAGAGTGAGCCTCAACCACCATATTCTCTCTTTTTCCTCACCCCATACAAAACATCCATCAAGAGACTATACTTTATTTTGATAATAATGAACTCTGATCCTTAAGTCTGTAGCCATTTTCCAGGTAGTACATAATCACTGATTTGCAACAAACTATACCAAATACTTTTCTACAAAGATATCAAGCTTTCAATAATATAATTTGGGTTATTTCATTGGCAACACAGATGACAAAAAAAAATGAATGTTTAAAAACTATCAACTTCTATTCAATTCCTTTTATAATCAATTTCTGGCATCTTGAACACCCAAAGTAAAATCTTACTGAGAGTGACAAGTTTTCTTTTATCCTAGAAAATCCCTTTATTTGAGTTACAAGAGTTTCCAAGTGATCAACAATGTCAACATACCCTATGTCTGTATCACTACCACTCTAAAATTCAAATAACATAATATAATGCATAGAACACTTAATTAGAGGGTAAGCTCAAATGAGAGGCTAAATCCTGCTACTCATCGGGCCTGGACAAATTACATAAATGCTGAAGTGTCTATTCTTATCTGTAAATGTATTTTTTTCCTTTTTCTTTTTTAAAGATTTATTTATTTATTTAAATGAGAAAGAGAGGGAGAGAGGGGAAGGACAAAGGGAGAGGGAGAGAAGCTGACTCCATTGCGTGTAAAGCCTGACTTGGGGCTTAGTCTCACAATCCTGAGATCATGACCTGAGCTGAAATCAAAAGTTGGATGCATAACCAAATAAGTCACCAAGACACCCCAAACTATGTTTTTACTTATTTGGAAAAAGGATTGCCATTTTACCAGGCTTGTAGATTTTTTATAAAAAAAATTAAGATACATGAGAAAAATTATAAATTCTCAAAATTATTCACAAATGAATTGTCATTGCCATACTCCAAGAAGAGCAGACACTTTCATATTTTTTAAGGTAAGAGAAATAGGAATAACTCATTATCATTATATTGTATCTGTTACCATGTATTATCTTCATCTTGACTTTTTGAGATTGATGACCATACTTTAATTTCACATCTTTTTTAAGTGTAAAAAATTTGTGCTCAGAGAAATTGTAGGCATAGTTTTTTATGGTCAACTAATTTTTGACAAAGCAGGAAAGTATATCCAGTGGGAAAAAATATCAGTCTGTTCAACAAATGTTGTTGGGAAAATTGGACAGCCACATGCAGAAGAATGAAACTGGACCTTTTTTATACCATACAAGCAAATAAACTGAAAATTGATGAAAGACCTAAATGTGAGACAGAAATCCATCAAAATCCTAAAGGAGAACATAGCAGCCTCTTTGATCCTAGCCACAGGAACTTCTTGCTAGACACATCTCCAGAAAACAAAGCAAAAATGAACTATTGGGACTTCATCAGGATAAAAAGCTTTTGCACAGCAAAGGAAATAGCCAACAAAACTAAAAGACAACCTACAAAATGGGAGAAGATATTTGCAAATGACTTATCAGATAAAGGGTTAATACCCAAAATCTATAAAGAACTTATCCAACTCAACACCCAAAGAACAAATAATCCAATCAAAAAGGGTTGAAGACATGAACAGACATTTCTCCAAAGAAGACATCCAAATGGCCAACAGACACATGAAAGAATGGTCAACACGCAGCATCAGGGAAATACAAGTCAAAAGCACAATGAGATACCATCTCACACTAGTCAGCATGGCTAAAATTAACAAGCCAGGAAACAACAAATATTGGTGAGGATGCAGAGGAAGAGGAACCCCTTATGCTGTTAGTGGGAATGAAAACTGGTGTGGCTACTCTGGAAAACAGAATGGAAGTTTATAAAAAAGTTAAAAATAGAACTACCTTATGACTGAGCAACTGCACTACTAGGAATTTATCCAAAGGATACAAAAAAAAACTGATTGAGATGGGAGATATGCACCCCAATGTTTATAGCAGCATTATCAGGAACAGCCAAGTTATGGACAGAGCCCAAGTGTCCAACAACTGATGAATTAATAAAGAAGATTTTGAAGATTGATCTACCTATCTATCTATCTATCTATCTATATACACACAAACTGAGGGTTGCTGGAGGGGAGGTGGTGGGAGAAGAGATAACTGGGTGATGGGCATTAAGGAGGGCACATGATGTAATGAGCACTGGGTGTTATATGCAATTGATGAATCACTAAATTCCACCCCTGAAACTAATAGTATGGTATATGTTAACTAAATTGAATTTAAACAATTTTTTAAAGCACTAAAAAGAACAAGAAGCCATGCTTTTTTTTTTTTTTTTTTTTTGGTGTGGGAGTCAAGTCTAGTTTTACAAAAGAAATTCTAACACAAGCTTTTATTCAGAATTTTACTTTCTCTCTACATTTTTATACACCATCTTGTAAAAATCTGAGCTCTACTGAATATTCTCTGTCCAAAACTTCAGGACATTTTACTTTTTGTTGTTTCACAGGAAAAGAAGCTGAAGATTTAGAGTGGCCACTGACACAAAAAATACTGTGAATTAGTAACTTTCATAATGGAGAAAATCATTCTTACTCTATATGTGGAATCAGTGAACTAATTTAAAAATATTAGCCTCTGAAAATTATCACTGCTCTTTTGTGCAGGAATAAGTATTACATCTACTCCATTACATGAGCTACCAATTTGAAAATATCACCAGGATTGTATCTAGCATACTAGTCCTTTCTGTCTAAAGAATAATTTCCTTCAATTTTCACTTACTTTTTTTATTCTCTGGGGCCTTTGCAATGAAAAAGCATAAAAAAGTAACTGTTCTACAGTCTAACTGTATTAGTTAGGAATATTTAATGGAATTCATATTTTGAGACTTCTTTTACCCATTTACTTTTTATTTTATTATTCTCAGTCTCACAACATGCTAAAAATTTTTCATCATGGAGTATGTGAAGTCCTTAATAATATTGTGCTGGTTGATCAACAGAAGTATCTAAAGATACTTAATTTCTCTAGTGCTGATTATAGTGCCCAGGAGACTCCCATCCTCCATACCCTAACTATGCTCTCTGGTTGGAGGAAAGCAACTAATGAGATGATAAATCTTGAGATCAATAGAAAGAACACCCTCATTTCCTACATACTTCATGCTAGTAAATAGTATAAGGCCCGTTTCTTCAATAATTTTTTATAATAAAATTGAAAAGATAACACATTTTGATATTGAATATGAAAAGTAAAAAGTTACCATTGGAAAGATTAGTCTTGTCACAATTTTTAGGAAGTATGCTTCGTATAATTTAATCAGAGTTGTTTAACTCATGATATACTCACTGTGGTGAATTTTTATTTGGGAAAGATTATGAATGAGTGCTAGCAAACTGTTCCAAAATGATGGTTGCAACCTTATATTCATGCAGTTTCCTCATGCACTTTGAAATGGATTTGAAATATCTCACACACTCAAAAAAAGATAAGACAGACTATATATTTGACAATAGTCATGAGAAAGAATCAGAAGGATTGGAAATTTCCAGGCAGGTATGATGAAATAATTAACACAGTTAGAAACTTCTCTTTATTTCGAGTTTCTTGGAAATTAATCAAAATTAGTCTGTGTGCTATGTTACATATTTTTCAGTAGGAACAGAATAAATGCATTCATATTAATCAAAAAGTTGTTTTCTTGGAACTTAGCTGAAGGAGAAGTCTGTGTGGGTTTGCATATGAACAAGATTGGGGTCTATTGGGCAATAAGTTTCTAAAACACTGTTTTAAATTCCAGTGGGAGATACCCCACTCCCTGCTTTCAAATAGTACTACAAAGTTAAAGTAATCAGGGATGTCTGTGGGGCTCAGTCAGTTAACTGTCTGCCTTTGGCTCAGGTCATGATCCCAGGGTCCTGGGATGGTGTCCCACATGGAACTCCTTGCCAGGGAGCCTGCACCTCTCTCTGCATGCCACTTCCCCTGATTCTGCTCTCTCTCTCTCTGACAAATAAATAAATAAAATCTTTTTAAAAAAATCTAAAGTAATCAAAACAATATAGCATTGGCATAAAAACACATATATAGGTAAATGAAACAGAACAAAGTCCCCAGAAATAAACCCATTCATATACAGTCAACTAATTTATGACAAAAGGCCCAAGGTTATAAAAGGGGAAAGACTGTCTCTTTAATAAATGGTGTTGGGTGTTGGGGGGGCGCCTGGGTGGCTCAGTGGCCTAAAGCCTCTGCCTTTAGCTCAGGTCATGGTCTCAGGGTCCTGGGATTGAGACCCACATCGGGCTCTCTGTTCAGCAGGGAGCTTGCTTCTCTCTCTCTCAGTCTGCCTCTCTGCCTACTTGTGACCTCTCTCTCCATCAAATAAATAAATACAAATCTTTTTAAAAAATAAATAAATGGTGTTGAGAATATTGTACAGCCACATGAAAAAGTACGAAACTGGACCACTATTTTATAGTATACACAAGAATCAACTAAAAATGGATGAAGATTTAAAAGTAAGATCTGAAACCATAAAATTCCTAGAACAAAAAAAGGTGTTATAACTTTCTTGATGTTAGTCTTGGGGATGACTTTTTTGATATGACACCAAACAAAGACAATAAAAGGAAAGATGAATAAAAGGGACTATGCTAAGCTAAAAATTTCTGCATAACAAAGGAAATCATCAACAAAATGAAAAGGCAACCTACAGAATAAGAGAAACTATTTTGCAAATTATGTATTTGATAAGGAGTTAGTATCTAAAATATATTAAAAAAACTCATACAACTCAGTAGAAAAAAAAATCTTAACAATTCAAAAGAATGAACAGAAGTTTTAAATAAACACTTTTCCAAAGAAGACAGATGTGAACAGCATGTATGTGAAAAGATGGTCAACGTCACTAATCAGGGAAATGCAAATCATAACGACAAGAAGAGATCACCTCATACCTCATACCATTTAGAATGGCTATTATCAAAAGCATAAGAAATAACAAGTGTCGGCGAGGATGTGGAGAAAAGGGAATACCTGTGCACTGTTGGTAGGAATATAAATGTGCAAAACAGTACATAAATTTCTCAAAAAATTAAAAATTGAACTACCATATGATCCAGGAAATCTACTTCTGGATATTTATCAGAAGGAAATTGAAATTTTAACTGGAACAGATATATATACCTAATGTTTTTGTAGCATTATTTACAACAATCAAGACACACAACTTCAGCATCTACTGATGGATGAATGGATAAGGAAAATGTATCTATACACAATGGAATATTATTTAGCTATAAAAGGGAATAAAATCTTGTCATTTTCAACAGCACGGATGGACCTTGAGGGTATTGTGTTAAGTGAAATAAATTAAATAGAAAAAGGCAAATTCTGTATGATCTTATTTGTATGTGGAATCCAAAACCAAACCAAAACAAAACCTGGCTTGTAGGTAAAAAGAACAGAAGAAAAACCCCCAGAGATTGGGGTTGCAGAGTGGGTGACATGGGTGGAGGTGGTCAAAATGTACAAACTCACAGTTATAAATTCAATAAGTCCTGAGGATATAATGTACAGTATGGTGAGTATATTTACTGATACTATATTGTATATTCAGAAGTTGCTAAGATTAAATCTTAAAAGTTGTCATCACAAGAAAAAAGTGGTAACTATGTGCTATGATGGATTTTTACTAGATTTATCATGGTGATCACTTGCAAGTGATTACATTTAACAAATGATTATGTTGTATACCTAAACCAATGCAATGTTATATGTCGATTATATCTCAAAAATGATCACATCACAATGAAAAAATGTGCATTTAAGCATGCTTGAATAAAAATCTTGCCATATGTTACAGAATATAATATAAATCAAATTGAATAGAAATCTTAGTAAATATAAATTGTGAAGTCAGGTAAAATATTTCTTTTTGTAAAGACATTTCAACAAATATAAATCAGAATAAAAACCATAATCTCCATTTCATTCATTAATTCATTAAGTGCCATTAATTCATTCATTAATTCATTAAGTTATTCTAGCCTTGTGCTAGATGTGATAAATATAGAGAGACATGCTGTCCTTATAAGATCTAAGTTTGAAGCAGAAGGCAGACACTGAACAAATAATTCTAAATATGACAGAAGAATTGCATATAACATGGCAAAGGATACAAAATACCAATAAACACAGAAACTGTTCACTCCTACAAATGATAAAAGAAATGCAAATTTAAAATAAGACTAAAATTTTCTTCTGTGAAGTCAAATTAAGTAAAAGTGATAATGCTAGACATTGACAAGAGTAAAGTAAGACTGGCCATCTTACATACTTCCATTGTATGTGTTGTTTGATACCATATTTGTAGAAAGCAATTTGGTACTATGTGAAAAATACTGTATAAAAAAATGTCATTTTCTCAAATTCTGTTTAGGGATTCTTAAGGAAATAATCATATATGGATCAGTCTTTATGTTAAAAAAATACATCAATGCTTGTTAAAGTTTTATATGTAATTGTGAAAAATTGGAACTACGTCATATGCCAAAATATAGAGAGTTTGTGAATAATTTACACATTTATTTCTGAATAAAAAATTCAAAATCCTATGTAGGAAAATTGGTATATTTTATAACTTCAAACTATTACTATTGTTCGCATATTTAAAAGTCTTAAAGGAAACACATGAAATGCCAACTTCAGTGTTATCTGAGGGGAAGTGTATCAACTAATGTAAAGCGTTTTTTTTCCTCTATTTTTAAGTATTTTTTCTTTATTCTTTCCTGTATTTGTTTTCAATTCTCTTTCAGTAAATATGTTTGAATTCCACAAACAACAAAAAAATAATATATTTCACTACTGTTCTTACTTTAGGCAGAATGTTGGAATACAAGTTTGAAAAAAATAATGTTGGCATATTCTCTTACATATTCAATTTAATCAAGTTTTTATGACTTATTTATCACATGGAAAACATTCTTTTAGTTTCTGGAGATATGTCAATAAATATCAAATAGTAATTGGTGCTCAGAAGGAAACATAAAGTAGCATAAGGTGGTAGAGAGTAGTGGAGGACATTATTTTAGACTGATGGTTCTTATTGGAGATTATATTGGTACAGCCTTTTTGAAGTCATGCCATTAACCAAATAATTGAATGTAGTTGAGAGAATAATTCATGGCCATATCAGAAGGGAAAACAAGTGCAAAGTCTCCTCTGGGATGGAATATGTCTGGTGTGCTCACAGAACACAAGCAACCCTGGCTAGCGTTATATGGTTAAGCAGAAGGGAAGTAGGAGCTGGACTCATTTTCTTGACCATGTCGGTCTCTTCAAATGACTCTCTTCTTTTCTGCTTTCTTTTTTTTTTTTTTTTTTACCCAAGTGTAATCAACTTACAGTGCTATTCCTTAAGTGATTCTTGACTGTTCTCTTGATAAAATTCTATGAATTGACTTTTTAAATTGCATATAAAATTAATGGTGAATTAACTTGTTCTTACAACTTATTAAACAATGTTTGAACAGCACCACATCTAAATTAATATATATATATATATATATATATATATATATATATATATATATGATAGTTGAGACTGGACTCTGGCAATGATAGAGTGAGGGCTTCTTCAAATCCACTCCTCCATAAACCAATGAAAACAGTGGCAACAAAACAAAACAAAGGTAATTTGAGCAACAAAATAAATGAATAATGTACCAATGGATTATAAAGCAAATTATAGGAAAAACCCCATGTACCTATATGGTTTAAAAAAATGATGACGCAAACAAATAAATGGTTGGGAAGAGACAAATCCAAGAAATTTATGCATATATTCCCTACTCAAAGAAGTGAAACATAACTCTCTGTTCCTTGGGCGTGGTTGCTCACAGTGATTTTTTCCTAATGAGAAAAACAGGGAAAGGAGGGAAGAGAGGAACTTTATGGTGAATAAACCTGGCAAACACTACCTCAGCCAGCTGGTGAAGGTTAACCATAGCAATAACATGTTGATAATACACATCACTGATATGATGTGATGAAAATAAGACTTATCCCTGTGGTCTTCTTCCACAAAGCCCCAGTGTAATCATGGGGAAAATGTTAGACAAATCCCAGTTGAGGGACATTCTACAAATTACTTTACCAGTTTTTTAAAAAATTTTTCCAAATTGTCAATAAAACTTTGAACTATCTAGCCAAGAAGAGTCAAGGAAAAATGACAAATAAATATTCCATTTATTTGGGCAAGATCCTTAAATATAAAATGAGTATTAGATAAAAAACTACAAAACCTAAATAAAGTATGGACTTTAGTTGATAATATAGCACTATTGGTTCACTAATAGTAACAAAACTCTAATGCAAGATGTTAATAAAAGGGAAAACTGGATGAATAGAATACGAGAACTCATTTTTTTATAAATCTAAAACTGTTGTAAAATTAAAAGATTATTTCCAAAAAGAAAAGAAAATCTACTAAACACACTTTCTGTTTAGTATAATGGTTCATGAAGAGAATTTTACTGATTAGCACTTTGTGGTGCTGGGAAATTTCCATATCTTTTACTGCTTAACTTTCATTCTCTGTAATATGAGAATGGTAATAATACCTACCTCAGAGTGTTGTTATAAGGATTAATATTTGTTACAATGTTAAGTAAAGTGCCTAGCTCATAGTAGGCACTATATAAATGTTTATTAAATAATATGCCAGAAATCCTCAAAGAAGAACCCTGAATGAAAGAATTTTGATAAGCTCCTTGGATAATGCAAGGAGATAGCAAATAGTCATATACTTAAAAATAGCAGAGAGTTGTTAACTGCCTTTCAAGGAGGGGAGGTTCTTTTAATTTTACATTTAAGAAGGACTCAAAAACAAGAAGTTTAAAAGCAAATGTTTATAGCAGTATTATTCATAATAGATAATAAATTCAAATGTCAGTCAATGGGCAAATGGATAAACAAATATGTTATATCCCTTCAATGGAAAATTATTTGTTCATAAAAAAGGAAAATTATTTGTTCATAAAAAAGTACTGACACATGCTGTAACTTAGATGAAGCTTGAAAAACGTAAAAAAATTTCATATAGTATATGATTTCATTCATATGAAAGTACAGGATAGGGAAATCTACAGAGACAGAAAGTGCTTAGTGACTGGAGGTGGAGAAGTTAGGTTGGTGTTAGCTGAAGTGTATGGAGTTTCTTTTTTGGTGATAAAAATGTCTTAAAATTGAGTGTGGTGTTGATTGCACACATCCACGAACATACTAAAAACCCTGGAACTGTATACTTTAAATGGGTGAACCGCATGGTATATGAATTAGATTTCAATAAAGCTGTTTAAAAATAAAGGCAAAATAAAAAGTTTCCAATAAACAAAAAATAAAAATTATTAGTTTAACTTGCTTGTTCATATTTCTCAAACTATAAATGCAGTCTTGATTCTAGAAATGTAAACAGAAAGTTACATGCAGAAAGCATTTAGTAACTTGCCCTTTAACAACCCAAACCTGCATCATCGTTCTGGAAACATGCATGCTTTTTTTATAAGATGATGAAGAGCTGTAACAAGTATCAACACAAAGACTACTTTTTTTTTTAATTTTTTATATTAATTTTTTATTTTTTTATAAACATATATTTTTATCCCCAGGGGTACAGGTCTGTGAATCACCAGGTTTACACACTTCACAGCACTCACCAAAGCACATACCCTCCCCAATGTCCATAATCCCACCCCCTTCTCCCAAACCCCCTCCCCATATCACCTCACACCAGTCAGAATGGCTAAAATCAACAAGTCAGGAAATGACAGATGCTGTCGTGAATGCAGAGAAAGGGGAACTCTCCTACACTGTTGGTGGGAATGAAAGCTGGTGCAGCCACTCTGGAAAACAGCATGGAGGTTCCTCAAAATGTTGAAAATAGAACTGCCCTATGACCCAGCAATTGCACTATTGGGTATTTACCCTAAAGACACAAAGACTACTTTTAATCCCTCAATCGCATACAGGGGATTACACTCACTCTGTAAATTTTACTGTTCTTACACTGGTGAATGGGTGGAGAATGGGGTCTGCTAGCAGTTATGTACTAAGCAGTAGACACTATTAGCAGTTTAATTCTTTTTTTTTTTTTTTTAAGAGGGTGAATAGACCAATTCTAGGGATACCAATCAAATGTGTCTTTGAACTCAGAAAGGAAAACATAGAAAAATGTAGACATTAGCATGCAATGCTTACTCGCATTATTGTAGAATCCATTCCCAGGGGAGTATCTTCCCTTTCTCCTCTGTGTCCACACCTGCTTACCCACCTGCCCATCTGCTAAGCAGACTCCCAACATCTTTTTCCAAACATTGCCGCTGTCCTGCCAGGCGTGTTTATGTGCTCAGTTCTGTACTTCCACTGCACCATGTCTATACCACTTTCTCTAGCTGTCTATTTACATTTTCATTTTCTCATTATATCCTCAGCCTCTTTGAAGGTCACTCTGTCCTCTCATTTAATTATCTCAGCACTAGTTTAGCTGAGGTTATTAAATATAAGTAAATAAATATTTAATAAATGAAATTAAAATTTAGTATATCTTCTTTTGTACTTAAAAACAAATAACCTGGAGAGGAGGGGCAAGATGGCAGAGACATGGGAGACCCCATTTCAACCAGTCCCCTACAGTGAGTTAATTGTCTACCAGAACACTCTGAAAACACATGAAATCACCCTGGAATGTAAGATTATGCACTTCTGGATCTCTATGAGGGCAGAAGATACCATTGGAGAGTGTTTCTGTGTATTTGTTTTTGTTCTGTGGTGTCTTCTGATTGCTCAGAAGTGTTTCAGGGTGTACCTTGCCTGGATTGTGGTTGATATATTGAGCTACACATCCCCTCAACCACCTCTCACCAAAATGACTAGGAAAAGGAACACCAAGCAGAGGACAAGTTCAGACTGTGCCTTCTCCATCAGAACTATTGGATATGGACAAAAACAGGAATTCAAGGTAACAATTATCCAGGCAATGGCTAGGTTGGAGAAAACCATTAATGACAACATGGAATCTCTAAAGGCAGAAGTGAAAGCTGCCCAGGAAGAAGTTAAAAATCCTATCAATGAGATCCAGTCTTATCTAAATACTCTAACAGCTAGGGTAACATAGGCAGAAGACAGAATTAGTGATCTGGAGGACAAAATGATAGAAAAAAAGGATCAGGAGGAGACATGGAAAAAACAGCTTAGAAAGCATGAAAACAGAATCAGGGAAATAAATGATGCAATGAAACGTTCTAATGTAGGAATTATTGGGATCCCTGAGAGGGAGGAGAAAGAAAGAAGACTAGAAAATATAGTTGAACAGTTCTCTGAAATTTACCCAATCTGGAGAACAGAACAAGCATTGGTGTCCTAGAGGCAGAAAGATCACCCCGCCAATACCCATGAATCTAGAAAGATCTCGAGATATTTGATTGTGAGACTGATGAATCATAATTTAAGACAGGAGCTCCTGAGGGCAGGTGGGGGGAAGAGATTCCTTACATACAGAGGAAGGTCCATCAGAATAATGTCAGACCTGTCCGCAGAAATCTGGCAAGCCAGAAAGGGCTGGCAAGAAATATTCAGGGCACTAAATGAGAAGAACATGCAGCCTTGAATACTTTATCCAGCAAGGCTGACATTCAAAATGGATGGAGAGAAAAATAGCTTCCAAGACTGGCAATATTGAAGAGTATGTGACCACCAAGCCAGCACTACAAGAAATATTAAGGGGAGTTCTATAAAAGAAGAAAGAACACAAGAGTGACGTAGAACAGAAATTTACAGAGACAATCTATAGAAATAAGGATTCCTCAGGCAACATGATGTCAATAAAGATGTATCTTTCAATAATTACTCTCAATGTGAAAGGCCTAAACATTCTCATAAAATGACACAGGGTTGCAGATTGGATAAAACAACAGGACCCATCCATTTGTTGTCTACAAGAGACTCATTTGGAACCTAAAGATATATCCAGACTGAAAGTGAAGGGGCCTCAAAAGAAAACTGGGGTAGCGATTCTCATATCAGATAAATTAGATTTTATAACTAAAGATTGTAGTCAGAGATAAAAAAGGATACTACATCATTCTTTTTTTTTTCTTTTTTTCAATTTTTTATTTTTTATAAACATATAATATATTTTTATCCCCAGGGGTACAGGTCTGTGAATCGTCAAGTTTACACACTTCACAGCACTCACCATACACATACCCTCCCCAATGTCTATAACCCCACCCCCCTTCTCCCAACCCCCCTCCCCCCCGCAACCCTCATTTTCTTTTGTGAGATTAAGAGTCACTTATGGTTTGTCTCCCTCCCAATCCCATCTTGTTTCATTTATTCTTCTCT
>NC_081561.1:136783913-136827974 GCF_022355385.1 Mustela nigripes | reverse complement strand
CCCCCCTTCTCCCAACCCCCCTCCCCCCCGCAACCCTCATTTTCTTTTGTGAGATTAAGAGTCACTTATGGTTTGTCTCCCTCCCAATCCCATCTTGTTTCATTTATTCTTCTCCTAACCCCTTAACCCCCCATGTTGCATCTCCACTTCCTCATATTGGGGAGATCATATGATAGTTGTCTTTCTCTGATTGACTTATTTTGCTAAGCATGATACCTTCTAGCTCCATCCACGTTGTCACAAATGACAAGATTTCATTTCTTTTGATGGCTGCATAGTATTGCATTGTGTATATATACCACATCTTCTTTATCCATTCATCTGTTGATGGACATCTAGGTTCTTTCCATAGTTTGGCTGTTGTAGACATTGCTGCTATAAACATTCGGATGCACATTCCCCTTCAGATCACTACATTTGTATCTTTAGGGTAAATACCCAGTAGTTCAATTGCTGGGTCATAAGGTAGTTCTATTTTCAACATTAACAGACACACATTTTTAACATTAACAAACATGTTAATGTTTCAACATTAACAGATCAATGGAACAGAATAGAGAGCCCAGAAATAGACTCTTAACTCTATGGTCAACTAATCTTCAACAAAGCAGGAAAAAATGTCCAATGGAAAAAGGACAGCCTCTTCAATAAATGGTATTGGGAAAATTGGACAGCTACATGCAGAAAAATGAAATTGGACCATTTCTTTACACCACACACAAAAATAGACTCAAAATGGATGAAGGACCTTAATGTGAGAAAGGAATCCATCAAAATCCTTGAAGGGAACACAGGAAGCAACCTCTTCGACCTCAGCCACAGCAACATCTTCCTAGGAACATCGCCAAATGCAAGGGAAGCAAGGGCAAAAATGAACTCTTGGGATTTCATCAAGATCAAAAGCTTTTGCACAGCAAAGGAAACAGTTAACAAAACCAAAAGACAACTGACAGAATGGGAGAAAATATCTGCAAATGACATATCAGATAAAGGACTAGTGTCCAAAATTTGTAGAGAACTTAGCAAACTCAACACCCAAAGAACAAATAATCCAATCAAGAAATGGGCAGAGGACATGAACAGGCATTTCTGCAAAGAAGACATCCAGATGGCCAACAGCCACATGAAAAAGTGCTCCCCATCACTCGGCATCAGGGATATACAAATCAAAACCACAATGAGATATCACCTCACACCAGTCAGAATGGCTAAAATTAACAACTCAGGAAATGACAGATGCTGGTGAGGATGCGGAGAAAGGGGAACCCTCCTACACTGTTGGTGGGAACGCAAGCTGGTGCAACCACTCTGGAAAACAGCATGGAGGTTCCTCAAAATGTTGAAAATAGAACTACATCATTCTTTAAAGGGTCCATCCACCAAGAAGATCTAACAATTGTAAATAATTATGCTCCCAATATAGGAGCAGCCAACTACATAAGACAACTGTCAATCAAGAGTCATATTGATATACACTAATAGTAGGGGAACTTAACACCACTCTCAGTAACAGACAGATCATCGAAGCAGAAAATCAATGAAGAAATGAGAGCATTGAATAACACATTGAACTAGATAGACCTCATAGATATATATAGAACATTCCACCCTAAAACAATAGAATACTAATTCTTCTTGAATGCACATGGAATGTTCTCCAGAATAGACCACATACTGGGTCACAAATCACGGCTCAACTGATACCAAAAGATTGATATTATTCCCTATGTATTCTCAGACCACAGTGTTTGGAAACCAGAACTCAATCACAAGAAAAAGTATGGAAGGAATTCAAACACTTGGAAGCTAAAGACAACGCTGCTTAAGAATGTTTGGATCAACTAGGAAATCAAAGAACTTAAACAATTTATGGAATCCAATGAGAATGAAGGCCCATCAGTACAAAACCTGTGGGACATGGCAAAGGCAGTCCTAAGGGGGAAATATATAGCCATTCAAGCTTTTCTCAAAAAAGTGGAAAAATCCAGAATACACCAGCTCTCTTTACAGAATTGTAAAGAACTGGAGAACCAACAACAAATTAACCATCCCACACAAAAGAATGGAAATAATCAAGATTAGAGCAGAGATCAAAGAGATAGAAACTAGAGATAGAGTAGAACACATCAACAAAATTAGAAGCTGGTTTTGAGAAAGAATCAATAAGATTGATAAGCCACTGGCCAAATTAATCCAAAAGAAAAGAGAGAGGACCCAAATTAATAAAATTATGAATGAAAAGGGGGAGATCATGACTAACACGAAGGAAATAGAAGGAATCATCAGAAATTATTATCAACAGTTATATGCCAATAAGTTAAGCAGCCTAGATGAAATGGATGTATTCCTGGAAACCTATAAACTTCCAAAACTGAATCAGGAAGAAATTGAAAACCTGAATAGACCAATATCTAGTAATGAGATTGAAGCAGTGATGAAAACAAAACAAAACAAAACAAAGCAAAAAAACTTCTCAAAAAACAAGAACCCAGGACCTGATAGATTTGCTGGAGAATTCTAGCAAACATTCAAAGAAGAAATAATACCTATTTTCCTGAAGCTATTTCAAAAGATAGATGCAAAAGGAAAACATTTTAGGAAGCCAGAATTAATCTGATCCTCAAACCAGGCAAAGATCCCACCAAAAAAGGAGAATTTCAGACCAATATCCCTGATGACTAGGGATGCCAAGATTCTCAACAAGATCCTAGCTGATAGGATCCAACAGTACATTAAAAAGATTATCCACCATGATTGTGTGGGATTTATCCATGGGATGCAAGGGTGGTTCAGCCTTTGCAAATCAATCAATGTAATAGAACAAATCAGCAAGAAAAGAGAGAAGAACCACATGGTCCTCTCACTTGATGCAGAAAAAGAATTTAAAAAGATACACCATCCATTCCTGACTAAAACCCTTCAAAGTTTAGGGATAGAGGGAACATTCCTGAACTTCATAAAATCTATCTATGAAAAAACCACAGTGGATATCATCCTCAATGGGGAAAAGTTGACAGCCTTCTCTTTGAGATCAGGAACACGACAAGGATGTCTACTCTCGTTGACTGTTCTGCAACATAGTACTAGAAGTCCTAGCAACAACAGTCAGACAACAAAAAGAAATAAAAGGTATTCAAATTGGCAAAGAAGAAGTCAAACTCTCTTTGCATGGAAAAGAGAGTTTATGGAAATCCCAAAGACTCCACCCCAAACTACTAGAACTCATACAGCAATGTGGCAGGATACAAAATCAATGCACAGAAATCAGTTGCTTTCTTATACACTAACAATGAGACTTTAGAAAGGGAAATTAGAAAATTGATTCCATATACTATAGCACCAAGAACCATAAGATACATGGGAATAAACCTAACCAAAGAGGTAAAGGATCTGTACTTGAGGAACTACAGAACACTCATGAAAGAAATTGAAGAAGACACAAAAAGATGGAAGATCATTCCAGTTTCATGAATTGGAAGAATAAACATTGTTAAAATTTCTATACTGCCTAGAGCCATCTATACTTTCAATGCCATCCTGATCCAAAGTCCACCAGCATTTTTCAAAGAGCTGGAACAGACAATCCTAAAATTTGTATGGAGCCAGAAGAAACCCTGAATTGCTAAGGAAATGTTGAAAAAGAAAAACAAAACTGGGGCATCACATTACCTGATTTCAAGCTTTACTACAAAGCTCAAAATCACCAAGACAACATGGTACTGGCACAAACACAGACACATAGACCAGTGGAACAGAGTAGAGAGCCCAGATATGGACCCTCAAATTTATGGTCAAATAATCTTTGACAAAGTAGGAAAAAATATACAGTGCAAATAGGATAGTCTCTTTAATAAATGGTGCTGGGAAAATTGGACAGCAATGTATAAAAGAAAGAAACTCTACCATTCTCTTACACCATACATAAAGATAAACTTGAAATGGATGAAATACCTCAATGTGAGGAAAGAATCTTTCAAAATCCTAGAGAAGAACATAGGCAGTAACCTCTTTGACATTAACCACAGCAATTCCTTTTAAGACATGTCCCCAGAGGCAAAGGAAACAAAAGCAAAAATGAACTTTTGGGGCTTCATCAAGATCAAAAGTTTCTGTACAGTGAAGGAAACAATCAACAAAACAATCAACAAAACAAAGATGCAGCCCATGGAATGGGAGAAGATTTTAGCAAATGACACTAGAGACAAAGGGCTGATATCCAAGATCTATAAAGAACTCCTCAATCTCAACACACACAAAACACGTCAAAAAATGGGCAGAAGACATGAACAGACACTTTTCCAAAGACATACAAATGGCTAACAAACACATGAAAAAATGTCTATCATCACTAGCCATCAAGGAGATTCAAGTCAAAACCACATTAATATACCACCTTACACCAGTTAGAATAGCCCAAATTAACAAGACAGGAAACAACAAATGTTGGAGAGGATGTTTGGAAAGGGGAACTCTCTTTTACTGTTGGTGGGAATGCAAGTTGGTGCAGCCACTTTGGAAAACAGTGTGGGGATTCCTCAAAAAATTAAAAATAGAGCTACTCTATAACCCTGAAATTGCATTACTGGGTATTTACCCCAAAGATACGGATGTAGTGATAATAAGGGCCATCTGTACCCCAATGTTCATGGCAGCAATGGCCACAGTCACCAAACTGTGGAAATATATGAAATGCCCTTCAACAGATGAATGGATAAAGAAGATGTGGTCCATATATACAATGGAGTATTATACCTCCATCAGAAAGGATGAATACCCAATTTTGCATCAACATGGATGCGACTAGAGGAGATTATGCTAATTGAAATAAGTCAAGCAGAGAGAGTCAATTTTCATATCGTTTCACTTACTTGTGGAGCATAAGGAATAACACGGAGGACATTGGGAGATGGAGAGAAGTGAGTTGGGGGAAATGGGATGGGGAGACAAACCATGAGAGACTGTGGACTCTGAGAAACTAGCTGAGGGTTTTGGAGGGGAGGGGGGTGGGGGGGTTGGTTGAGCCTGTTGGTGGGTATTAAGGAGGGCATGAATTGCATAGAGCACTGGGTGTGGTGCATAAACAAGGAATTTTGTAACACACACAAAAAAAGAAAAATTAAATTAAATTAAATTTAAAAACCAAAAAGAACAACAATAGCAAAAACAAATAACCTATTACATTTCTTTTACATTCCCTTTCCACTGACCTTTCTATAACACATATTAACATCATGACATTCGTACCAAAAACTTTGAGTCATCAACCCTATGGCAAAAACTCTTCAGACTTCCATTCCCTCTGCTGTTGCTGTGCATCAACCCAGAAACTTCAATGAGAAAGCGATTGCAAATCTCTAAATTCTGTTATTTCGTAGTCCTTGACTTTGTGTAAAATCTTTTATTCCTTGTCTCCCGAGAAAATCATATCAAAATCATTTTCATATCAAAATCAAACTCAGATTTTATGTTTCCAGAAAGTTTTCCTTAACTACCTCCTTTCTATCTGAAATAAAGTTAAATACAGTTTTGTTTTTTTGTTTGTTTGTTTGTTTGTTTTTGTGTGTCTGTTAAGTATTTTACCTGTTTTTTTCTGATGAAGTTTTAGAATATAAGTGAGGTTCAGTGGGATGGAGTCCAGAGCTGATGACCAAGAAAGAATTCTTGAGAGATCTTTGGTGAAAAATGATGGTTTATTAAATCATGGGGGCAGGACCTGGAGGCAGAAAGAGCTGCTGCCCTGGGGTTGTGATGGGCAGCTGATTATAGACTATGGGGTTGAGGGAGGTAAGGAAAAAGGGAGGTGTCAAGAGAACTTTTATATGCTAAAGAGGACCTATTAGATACCAGTGGACTTGCCCTTGTTTGGTTAAGATTTTTTTTTTCCCCTCTAACAAGGTATTAACATTAACATAGTTGGGAGATTCCTGGAAGAATGTCCCACCCAGGAGTGAGGGTTGGGGAGAGGTCGCAGGGTGTCCTCAGCTTGCTTTCTGTTCCCTCATCATTTCCACATTCATTACATTGAATTTTAGTAAAATTAGTCTTCCTGATTCAGTGGAGAGAGAGATCACCATGTTCAGGAATTCTGTTTTTCTTCTTTGGCACAGTGTCTTGTAAATACTAGGTACTCAATAAATGTTCTTTTTAATGATTGAATAAAGGACTGGATGAAAAAAGTTAATACTTAAGCACTTAGTTTTTAAAATGTTTCTCATGCATCAGGTCATGTATTTCTTATATCTATACTGAATTAGGCTTTATATTAAGTATCAAACTCCTTTAAGGTACAAGAAATCTAGGGATCTGAGGAGTGTGATGACACCAAGTGTCGAGGTCCAGCTTTTCCCGCTGCTGAGTCCCTGTACCCTCTGAAAGGGCGTCTGAATTTGAAGCAACTATGTTTGGCAGACATAGAAGCTACAGAATGCAAGTAATAAAAAAGAGAAAGAAATGAACTCAAAGAAAGACACGTTATTGTCATCTAGATTATATTTTACTGTACACTGGGAAAGCAATCATATATAAATCTGTCCTTAGAGAGTCAAATTTCTTCTTATCACTATTAACGTCATTTTGATCAAATAGAACAACTTATTACAAATGAATTAATGTTGCTTTGGGAACATTCAGTTCCTACGTCAATTTTTATTTAAGAATTGTAGTCTCTTTATTAAGTTAGTATAGATTTTTGTTAATTAGATCAGGAGTCTCGTGTCACAGGTATCTCTCCACATTCTAAAGAACAGATGATAAGCTTATATCTAAGGAACTAATTTCAAACACCTGAAGATTGCTTATATATTATCTAAAGTGAAAGAACCTTAGAAATCATCACCACCTATCATATTTTTAAGTTAAGAAAGTGAAAGACACTAAACGGTGAAATAATTGGTCTAAAATGATTCAGGAGGTTGCAATGGATCTGGGAATTGGCACCTGCCCTCCCGACCTGAATACAAGCTCTTCCTTTGCCCTTTGTTCATACATTATTTCAACATACTCTTTGCATTAATTTTGTTTTCATACATTCACTACTGTTCCTCCTGTGGGGAAATTCATCAAGTTTCTTAATAGCTTCCTCCCTTAATTGTACTGTCATGGTAAAAGGGTCAACATACTGTCTTTTTATCAGATAGTATGGGAGGAACATCTCATATGACTATGAAAAGAGGTAGCATTGTTAAAAACAAGCGTGTGTTTTAAAAATATCATGCAACATCAATTTGGAAAGCATTGTCTTGTTTTTTTTTTTTTTTTTTAAGGTTTCAGTGAGTAAATATTTTCAATTTAAAGTTAGCTGTAGATAACCTTATAATTTTTTTGTTTTCAGCTGCCTTCTTTGCTTTGGTTATTTTCTAGTTTTTTCTCAGATTTGGCATTTCCTCCATTTATTTCTTGGCCTCCAGGCTAGATTTAATTTTCTTTATAGTTCTGTAGAAGCAATGCATATAGATTCTAAAGACAAATGCATGGATTAAAATCCTGTCTCTGTTAGTAACTAGCTGTAAAAAGTTGGGAAAAATCACTGAATTTTTCTAAATTTGTTTCCCCATTTGATAAATATAGGTAATATTAGTGTTTACCTCATGAGGTAGTTGTCAGCTTTATATAAATTATTCCATTTAAAACTAGTACCAGATTATTTACTATTTAATAACTCTTTCACAAATATAAAATATCAATATCATTTTTACAAACTTTCTATGAATATGGAGAATGACAGTTGTGATTTGTATTAACAAAACCGTGTGACAATACAATATAGCCATTTTTCTTACTTCCCCTTTTAAAATATATATTCAAAAATAAATGGCATTGAAAACCAATTTTGAACCAAAATCCCTGTTAAATATTGCCTTTAAAAAAATCACAAATCTTGTGAATGTAAAGTTATTAAAAAGGCTTTCTAAATTAGATTAAAACTAAGAATGCGATGATTGATTACATTCATAAAGATGACAAATGGTTTCATTTTAACTAGAAAATTTGACACATCATTAGTCCACAGTAATGTGGTCAAATGACTTTCCTTAGTTGGGGAAATATATAGGCTAGAGGAGTGATAAATGGATGCTTTTTAAATGCAAGTAGTTCAGAAACTTTAACTTGCATGGCAAAATAAAAACTGAGTATGATTCAGAGGAATGACTCAGAAGAACCTGAAGATAACTTTTACATTTTGTACCAAATGGAAAAATGCTATTCTTTGCAAGGATCTCTGTTGATGTACTATACCTGTACATTGAATGCATAATGAAATAAATTATCCCTCGCTTATTAAATACAGTATTTCTATTTGAATATTTTAGTACAAAACCTTCTCATCTGTACACAGAGGCCAGTTCAGGTCTGGGAGTAGCAATGCATGAGTTCAGTGGTGAGGGCTCACTGCAAATTACTGTCCCCTAGAGCTCTTGGTGTCTTGGCAACTGAGGAGAGGAAAGGGACCCCCTGTGTTTCTGAGTACCTCTCCTCTAACACCAATGCAAGGGAATAGAGAATAATCTACTGAGGGATGGATAGAGTACTGGCTAGGGTATGAAGTGTAGGAAGACCTTTTCTCTCTGGAGCATTCCCCTTTAAATTTTGGCTGTTGCCCTAAGTATGTGCAACTCTGCATGCCTCTCTCTGGGCAAGAAGATCATATTTCTTCTGCCTTAAATTCTCTGCAGACTAGGTCCACGAGGAAAACAAGGAATCTGAGTCATTTCAAATTTGGCATTAAAGCTGCTACTTTTCCAGGACTTGGATACATTTTTTTTTTTTTTAATTTCCATTAAATGCCCCTCTCAGAAAAAGTGGCTTGGAACATGGTCATTTAATCATTAACATTCAATACTGTGGAATACCTACAGGTCAGATGGAGACATCTTTCACGATTATATTTTATTCAGTTCACACTGTTATGAAACCAGAACAAAGATAATTCAATTTCTAGCCATCTTCTGTAGTACTGTTTTCTGGTAGTCATTAGACAACTTGTCAAACTAGAAAACAATGAAGTTACAATCAACAATAATAGACAAAAAGCTATAGACAACAGATATTTTATGGGCTGAACCAGGTTATTTCCTAGTGTAATGGTTGGTCTTGAGAGAAACAGAGCAAGCAAAATCCAGAGGCCAACTGAGGGGTAAAGAGAGAGAGTTGTCATTACCTGGCCAAAAACACACTTTTCTAATGAAAGAAACACTGTGGAGATGAACACGATCTGCAAGGGATTCAAGGAATATAAGGTGAGGATGGTTTTAAATGAATGAATTTTACATGACTGTATGCTACATGGACCTTCTGTAAAATTCCTTGTAGAAGAATTTCAGAGTGTGGAACTCATACCCCATTTGTTTCCTTGGCTCTCAGCTTCATTCCCACCATCCTTTGGGTCCTGGGGACATCAGTAGAGACTGCGGGCTCCAGTACCACTGGGGATGGACAAGAGCAGAAGCTATCTGGCAAAGTTCTGGTGGTTTGTTGCCATGCAATTCAGTGGCAGTGGATGCCCAAGACAAACTTTTCACATGGTAGTAACAGAGGCATGACAGTACAGTCAGAAAATTGAATTGCTTAACTTTGTGTAGATCTGGAATGCCAGCAAATGTGCCCTGTTCCTTTGTCTCAGTACAGGTACTCTGACTGAGCCCAAAGTCAAGGACTAGGGAAATCTGTAGTAGTCCTTCAGTGTGGGAAACTGCAAAGCTATATGGCAAAAAGGATCAAGGATTGGGGCCAATAATGCAATCTGTCCCCATACTCCGTGTGTTCTTAATTCGATAATACCCGAGTTGCATGCGAATGCCAGAAACATCTTATCATGATCATCTGGCTTGATGGGTATGGAGTGTTGTTTTTCACCTTTTCTGTTTCTTTATGGAAAACAGCAAGGAAAGGAAGTGAAGGTTCTGAGAAAACAAATTGCACCTGAACAAGGCTATTGTAAATGTTACACTTAATCAGGGAACAACAGATAAATCCTGTGAAATCTAAATTTTTACACACTCAGAATTATTATGATTATCAAAATATTATAATTATTTATTATAATTATAAAATATAATTATTTTACACACTCATAATATCAAATTACTATTTGATGCTAAATATAAACACAATGTTAAGAAAAACTGAGGTCTGTAAATATCATATTTGTAGGAAGTAGTGATATCTATCAAATGTTTTTTTCACTTACATGTATGGTGATAAAGAATATGAAAGATATGAAAATATTTGCAATCATATTAGTTTCTGTTTTTTTTTTCCAAAAAGGCAATCTAAAATATCAAGGATGATACCTGTATTTTTACAGCAATGAGAAAAACCATCATTCTGAGAAGAATCTTACATAAAAATCAGGGCTCCAAGACTCTAAATAATGAAAAAAAAAGCTACATTTCTGCAAAGAAAGACATGAAAGAGCTATGAAAATCTTCAAAAGGACAGAATTTTATCTTACGCCAAAGTGTATCATAGAAAAAATTACAATAAATTTCAGGATTTTATAACTATACTTTTATTCAATAAAGATTGTGGCCATATTTCTACTTTCTGCTATTGCAATTATTCAAGAAATTACAGAAGAGGTTCTTATAACTCTTGGGACTGGGGACAACTGCAGGAGGAAAGAAGTGCAAAAGTCTAGAAGGTATTTTTCTTATTTCATATCTTGAAATCTGCACCAGTGAGCTAAAAATACACAACACATGTGAATACAGCCCAAATGGAGTGACTCTGAAAGGGGGGGAGGGGAAATAAGTGATTAAAAGTATCTCCAGAGCCATCTGAGAAGAAAAATGCAGATTTGACATGGTTACTCCAGTGTCCAAAGACACAAAGCAATTGAATATATGTAAGTTGAGATTTAACATTTACCAATTATTTCCTGTCAAAAAATATCTTTGATTACCATCTTTCATGGTGAAATGACCTCCCATAACAGAGCCAGTACTTGAGATAAAAGTATTCAGTCGAGAAAACTTAATTCCAAACACAAAGAAATACATTCACTGGAGCAGGGAGAGCTCTGATATATTCCAATGCATTTGTATTCCATGATCAGGTTTTAGGCACAGGAGAAGTAAAGTCCTAAAATTTTGAAACAAAATTCTAGTTTTTTTGTTTGTTTGTTTGTTTGTTTGTTTTTTGCTTTTTTAAGATCTCTGCTTCCTGCTCTGATGGATTACGTTCCTGCTATGAATACGTACATACGTTGTATATACATATGTGCATCAGAAAACAAGGCAAAACCGGAACCTATTCCAGGTAAACAAATGTCCAGGTCTTTTCTCCCTTGGAGACACCTGTCTCTCTCTAGATTTGGGATTAGCTGTTTGTCAAGCAACTTGGCTTCTGATGGGTTCAAGAAAAGTTGCTAACTGGCGTGTTATCCAGACTTTTGTGTAAATGTGAGAATGATGTTCTTGCGAGTGCTCCACATCTCTGAGCTAAACTGGAAATCCCCATATTCTTTTAAACCTTATAGCATACTTTTATATTTTACAATTTTCTTCCCTCTTTCAAAGAAAGTTATCTAAGCATCCCTTTTTTTGTCTTTTTAAATTAACATATAATGCATTATTTGTTTCAGGGGTACAAGTCTCTGATTCATCAGTCTTACACAATTTACAGTACTCACAATAGCATATAACCTCCCCAATATCCATCACCCAGCTACTCCAGCCCTCCCACCCTGCTCCCATCCAGCAAGCCTCAGTTTGTTTCCTGAAATTGAGTCCCTTATGGTTTGTCTCCTCTCTGGTTTCATCTTGTTTCATTTTTCCCTCCCTTCCCCTATACTCCTGTGTCTCAGTTCTCAAATTCCACATATCAGTGAGATCATATTATAATTGCATTTCTCTGATTGACTTATTTTGCTTAGGAAAATACCCTCTAGTTCCATCCACATCATTACAAATTGAAAGATTTCAGTGGTTTTGATGGCTGCATAATATTCCATTGTATATATATGCCACATCTTTATCCATTCATCTGTTGATGGACATCTAAGCTCTTTCCATAGTTTGGCTATAGTGAACATTGCTGCTGTAAACACTGGGTTCAGGTGCCTCTTCGGATCACCACATTTGTATCTTTAAGGTAAATACCCAGTAGTGCAATTGCTGGGTTGTAGGGTAACTCTATTTTCAACTTTTTGAGGAAACCTCATACTGTTTTCCAGAGTGGCTGCACCAGCTAGCATTCCCACCATCAGTGTAGGAGGGTTCCCCTTTCTCTGTATCCTCGCCAACATCTGTCATTTTCTGACTTGTTAATTTTAGCCATTCTGACTGATGTAAGGTGATATCTCACTGTGGTCTAAGCATCCTTTGATACTGTTTAATTTAGAGTGAAATGATATCTCTCAAATATTAAGCATATTTGTCAAGAATCATGATACATTTGTGGTTATTCAGGCTTTTATTTTTGCTCTCAGTAAGATATTTTCACTCCTTTTTTATACAAGATATAAAGTTCTTGTCAGGTACGCACTTTATAGCAAGGAATTTTTTTTGTTTTTCTTGCTACTTCAAGTATGAAATTTCTTGCTACTTCACGTATAAAAATTTTTTATTCTTGATTTGTTGTTCTGTGTCCTTCCATTTCGATGCATTCTATTTGGCAACTGATTCTCTTGAATTTTCTGCATAGACAGTCATATCATCGATATATAGGTAGTATGCCATTTTATTTCCAATATAAAATGTACTCTTTTTTCCCTGTGTTTTTGTTTGGTCATATCTTCAAAACAATGACTAATGCATGTACCAGTTTAGGAGTAATTATATTATTTCTACTTGAATTGGAAAGTTTCTATTATTTTAACATCAGGTGTGATATTTGTCATACATGTTTGAGAATCAAACTTTATCAAGCAAATTTCTTTGTTTTTAAAATCCTGAATGAATATTATATTTTATAAAATACTTCCCACCTTTCTTTGAGAAAAACATTTGACATTACTCCTTCAGATTAATTTAACAATTGACACTGAAAAAGTAATCTAGCATTGAGCAAGTCTTGCAATTTTAGATAATCTTACCTGGTCATAAAAGCTTTTAATTCATGGTGATCTGTATTACTTGGTCATACAAGCTTTTAACTCTGGGTGATCTGTGCTACCTTGTTCTGTCTGGCACTTGTATAAATGAAAGTCATATAATGGAATTGTTTTCTGTACTCTGGAATGGTTTTCTAAGACTGAAGTTTTCTGTATTCTAATCCTTGTAAGAATGCCCTGCTCACAACCATCACAACTAGATAGGCTAGAGTAAAGTCAGACCTGAGGAACTCTGTAGATTGCTGGCAAGACTGGCACCATCACCTGTCCATTCCCTCCCACTCTAACATGAACAGCTGCCCCACTCCAACTTGCCTCCATGATCATTGGCACTGATCCTCCATCCTTTATTTTCTTTCTTTTTTTTTTTTTTAAGATTGAATTTATCTATTGGAGAGAGAGTGAGTGAGTGAGAGAGAGAGAGATATCATGAGTGAGAGGGAGAAGTAGACTCCCCACTGAGAAGAGACCACCAATGAAGGAGTCCATCCTGGGACCCTGGGATCATGACCTGAGCTGAAGGCAGATGATTAACGAACTGAGCAACCCAGGTGCCCTATTTTTTGTTGTTGTTGTTTTTAATTTTTTTCCTTTTTCTTTCTTTTTTTTTTTAATCTTTTTTACATTGTTAATGAAGAGGCCAATGATGTCCAGGTCACCACATATACTTGATTCACAAAAGACTATGTGCAACCTTCATATGCCTCCTCTCCTCATTCTTCACCAAACCATGAACTTTGCCTTCTGAAACTCATAATCTGTCAATAATAGAATTCCCTATGTCCTCATCTTCTCTGTTTTTGTTGTTGTTGTTTTTTAACTTATAACCTACCTTATTCTCTCAGATAACACTGGTTCCTCTTTGGCTCTTTCAAATGGTGACTGATTCATCTCCCACAATAGTCATGGCACTGGTCCATGAATAGAGAATTGTCTTCCTCCATCCTTATTGTCATAGACAATTATGAGAACCAATTATTTTGAAGGCAATTTCCACACTGTATACACCAGTGTGTACAAATCTCTTTCCATTGATATTTTAGTCAATCTATAGACCTCACTATTAGTCCTTTTCATTTTGTGAGATTTTAGCTTCTGTAACTAACTCTATTGAATATTAGCTCATAATTTGGGTTATATAAATATTCGTTAGGTAAAGCCTCTCACTGCAGTTATCTGTCTCCACTCCTTGACAATTTTTGTTGTAATAATCCACCATCCAATGAAAGCATACTACTCCTAAGATCATAATGAAAGCTGTGTTAGAACCAATAATTGA
This sequence comes from Mustela nigripes, assembly GCF_022355385.1. NCBI lineage: Eukaryota > Metazoa > Chordata > Mammalia > Carnivora > Mustelidae > Mustela > Mustela nigripes. Next base: position 136,813,644 of record NC_081561.1, on the reverse strand, counting down.
TCTCAATGCATGTATGAAATATTAAGCACCCCAAGCTTTCCTGTTTGCTGTTTACTTATTCTAGAATTCTGAGTCCAATAATTCTTGAATCTGGTTGAGATCTATACTTCATTGATTTTGCCATTTACTTACTGATATTCAACACCTTTCTGTCTTTACCTCCCACCCTTCTGCTTAGATTCCATAGTCCAGGGGTGCCTGGATGACTCAGTCACTTGAGTGACTCTTAGTTTTGGCTTAGGTTGTGTTCTCCTGAGTCATGTGATTGAGCCCCACATTAGGCTCCAAGTTCAGTGCAGTCTGTTTGAGATTCTCTCCCTCTGTCCCCCAGCCCCACGCATGTATTCTATCTCAAATAAATAAATAAATCTTTTAAAAATAATATTCCATAGTCCTTAGTGGTAATCATCCCTCTACATATAATTCTATGCCTCTCTTGATTGAACACACCTAACATATTGATATTCTGGTTGAATTACAGCTTTTTGTCTATCACAGAAGGAATGTAGTTGGAAAACCAACAAGCAAACAAACAGTGATTGTTGGTTTCACTTTAAATTTATGATCCTTAACTTCAACTGAGCTTATCAGGCTTTTCCAAAACAAACCCTATTTTCTCCTCTCTCCTCACTCCCCATCTCACTAGATGACTAATTCACATGCATGAAAAACAATCTCATCTACCTTCCCCATCTTATAGTCTTACTTCTTACCCCCATTACCCTTTTTGCTTTTCCCCCAATAGTCATTATCTCCCTAATGGTCTAATATTTATAATTTTTTCTTCTTTCCCAATCTGCAAACTTACAATATAAGCTCTATAATACTAGGCCATTTGTCTGTTTTGTTAATCATTAGATTCTTACTGCATAAGGTAGTGTCTGGCATAAAGTATTGGAAGAAGAGAGAGAGAGAGAGAGTTGTCTCTCTCTCTCTCTCTCTCTTCTCATATATATATATATATATATATATATATATATATATGTATATATATATATATATATATATTAATATCTACACCCAACATTGGGCTCAAACTCATGCCCCTGAGAACAAGAGCTGTATGTTCCTCTCACAAGGCCAGCCAGTTGCCCAGGCACTCAACTATATTTGTCAGATGAATTTAGGGATTGACTTTTTTTTTCAATAATTTCAGAAAATGTGCCAGTTTACCTAAAACTATTATCTTCAGGAGGGATAGATTTTTTTTTGTTACAATCGACAAAATCTAATAAGATCCTGTGTACAGGAAAATGATTTGTGTGTCACACCATTCTACATATGTGTAAGTCAACGTTAATGTGTATTTCTTAATTTTGTTTACTTATTTATTTACTTATTTTTAATTTTATTTATTTATTTTTTTGAAAGAGTGTGTGAGCATGTGTGCATAAGAGGGGCAGAGGGAGAGGGAGAGAAAGAGAGAGATAATCTTAAGCAGGCTCCACAACCAGTGAGGATCCTGAAAGGGGGCTCAATCTCACGGCCCTGAGATCATGACCTGAGCTGAAACCCAAGATTCCAGCACTTCACTGACTGAGCCACCCAGGCACCTCATATATTTCTATTATTAATTGACTAAGAGTGCACTCTCTTACATATGGAAATTTTAATCCTGGGCTCTGCCAGTCCCTTTAAGGATGTGAAAGACCTGAGTATCTCAAAGACAATAATATGTGTCTATCTCTAAACTGTCCCCGATAAAATTTTTTAAGAAAATACACATTTCCTACCTCCATCTCATCATCTTCCCTCCTTTCTCATTTCTAATAATGTATTATACTCCTATGTTTAGTGACTGTCTTGAAGAATGACAGAATCTTTGAGGTAAGTCAGCTTCTGGCAAGTTTGTGTTTTGCAGAGTAATAACTGGTCTGACACACTGCATTAACCCAAAAATGGCTTAGCCAATGAATGACCCCACCAAACCATCTGTGAGATATAATCATATAATCTCTGGGATCAATTCTGAGGAAATTATCTTATCATAACTACTACAGTTGGATAAATCACTACTTTGGGGACTAGTGGAAGGGTGGAAATAAATAGAAGCTGGGTGTGATTTCTTTTACGATTTTCCAAAACAAAGGTGTAATTTAGTTGTTCTAAGCATGTCACCAGGAAAATTCAAAACTGACATGTTACACTATTAAGAATTATGGAAACAGTTCTCTTTGGTCAGTGATCCCAGTTTCCATATTTACTAAAGTTATGTTTTTTTCCCCGCCTTGAAACAGCACCTGTGGTGTAACAATCTTCTGACCTAATTATTTGCTGTGTCTAAGTGAGATTTTGACAGACTCTTAGAACAATTTCTCTCCTTGAAAATCATTCATTTTCTACTAGAGTTAATGTCTAGCACGACAGATCAGAATTTTACCTATAAGCCAGGAGAAAATAATTTGGTTTTCATTATATGTGGATAAATTAATTTTGTTAAATTTTACTTTAAATTTGTGATTTCAATTGTTCTGAAAATAACTATATTTTAATGCTGGTTCTACTACTTATAAACTATGATCCTGGGTAAGTGTATTAATCTTTCTGCACTTGAATTTTTCTCCTGTATAAAATAGGACTAAATTATGATTTGAAGGTTAGCCTATGCTTGCTATCTTTTTTATACCTTTATTAAATTTTCAACCAAATTACCTTATTTTCTTTCATCTCCACTCAACCAAATTGGTTCTTATCATAATTAATCAGATCTCTTAATTACCAAATTCAAAGATTCCTCCCAGTCTTCATTCTCTTGAGATATCCTTACCACTTGGCATTATGATCTTCATTTAATCAAGAAATTATTTTTCTTGGCTTTTCTGATAATATTATCTTCTATTATTATTCTGTGAGAACTCTTTCCTCTCTTTAAATGCAATTATTCTCATGATTTCATTCCTGATCATGTTTTAAATCTAATTTAACATACTCACTTAAGTAATAACTCCAGATATTACCTATTTAATGGTGACCTTACATTTTAACCTCCAGTCTTAATCTTCCCTGAATTAATCCAAATGTCCTACGGACATTAATCATTTCTCCAAAATTCCAGACTATTTTCCCCCTTTGTCAAAAGTTTTCTAGGCTGAAAGTCTGATTATTTTCTAAATACCACCAACATGAGTAGTAACATCATTATCATCATCATCATCACTGTCAAAATGTAATATACACTTTTTATTAAGCATCCACTATGACTAAAGGATTATTAAATGCCTTAGAAACATTACCTCATTTAATAACCCCAAATATGCTATTTCACAAAATAGGGGAAAAAAAGATAAATGAGGTTATACTGGTTGCCTCTCGTCGCATAGTAACTAGGTTGAAAAAGTTGAAATGGTAGCCTAGATTTATTTGACACCCAAGTTTATGATTTCAACTACCACAGTCTACTGCCTCTCTCATTGGACTTCACTGTTTCCAGTCACTTCCTGAGGATACCTATTTTGTGTCTTATATGTATCTCAAACTTGATTCATCCTATTGTTATTGTTCTACTTCAGACTTTTTATTCTGTATTTATTATCACTTCAAGACAAGTCAACTCGAAACTAATTTTACTTCAAATCAAATTTAAAGAAATACAACTCTTTTTATATTCCTGGATTTTCAGGATGGCATTTTTTTTAATGTCAGTTTTATTATATATACATGTGAAGCATGTTGTCCATTATATTAGGAGAGATAAGGAGTAATTATGCAATTTATCCAAAATGGAATATGGACTCAATCATTGTTTGGTATGATCATATGAATGCTGAAGTTATGGCATACATATTATTAAAAATTAGTCTGGTCCTATTAGATTAGTAAATCTGGTAAAAAAAAAAATTTAAATCCAATCGGGATTCAAACATTTGCTTATGTAGTGAAAGAAAATATACAGAATATAATCCATAGTAAAATCTTACCATTTTATATTATGAGTTTTTTTAAATATAAGAAGAGAACGTGATTTACTTTGGGTTTGATCCTCCAAAAATAATGTCATTTTAATGTTTTCTGACTCATGTACTTATGACATCCTTGCTTTTTGACTATTCTGGACCTGAAAAATGTTCTTTTCTATTAATTTCTTTTAATTGATAGGTGTTGCCTCAGTTATAGGGTTGAGTGGAGCAGTGGATAAATACACTCCTTAGTATATTTCTAACATTTTTATGTTTGGTGTGCATTTATTTTTAACTTGAGTGAGATTAATTTGCTTTGTTTCAATTATTTCACATTCCTATTTGTAACCATCTCTCAAAACAACATACTGCTTAAAATACAACTCATGAGAAATTATACCGGGGCACCTGGGTGGCTCAGTGGGTTAAAGCCACTGCCTTCGGTTCAGGTCATGATCCCAGGGTCTTAGATTAAGCCCTGCATCAGGATCTCTGCTCGGCGGGGAGCCTGCTTCCCCCTCTCTCTCTCTGCCTGCCTCTCTGCCTACATGTGATCTCTGCCTGTCAAACAAATAAATAAAATCTTTAAAAATAAATAAATAAAAAGGTATGCAGTGCACTTCTAATTATTTAAAAAGAGAGAGAGAGAGAGAAATTATTCCAAGCATGCTTAGATATAGCCTTAAGAAAAACATGCACTGGCAACAGGCCTCTGGGGGAGAGGACAATATCTTCCTTGAAGCCAAGCAGCTGGGGATGTCTGGCTCACTCAGGATGGAACACTGCTTGCTTCCCTTTTCCGTTATCTTCCCTTCCCCAGAGGGCATCAGCAGTTAGTCGGACAATCCTTTCATTTGAACTTGCTCACTGTAGGTCATGTACTACGTGACCAGACATGTTTTGCCTTTCTTCTTTTGTATGTACAAGATTCACGGTCAATGTGTAATCTACTCTGGCTTTGTTGATTGTTACTCACTTTCTAATAAATATGGGACTAACGAGTTTGGGGTGACAGTCTTTTCTACTGTCGACCCCTGCTCCCATTCTCTTACGGATGACTTGTTTGTGCTTCATTCTTCTCCCATCCCCTGTCAGGAGGCGGCACCTATTTTTTTAATCAGATTTTAAATTCTGGCCATGATGGAGCTACAGTCACAGAACTTAATCTCCCAATAAAAACAGAAAGCCAGAAAATATTTAAAATACCTGTTGTCAGGGCAAGGGAGAGCAGGACTGTGATCCTTAGTGAACCATATGAGATGAGTTCATCAGTGAATGTCCCAGCTTCATGCCTGGAAGCAATTCTGGACCATGGATACAAAAAGGTGGAGGCCAGAGTCTCTGGTTTCTCTGAGTAGTGTAATAATAAGAAATTTTGAGTCAAATGAGAATTTTTTCACTCAAAGAAGCTATTTTTTAGGTAAGATTTAGAAATTCTGTCAATATTTCACCATATAAAATAAAATGGAATAACTTTTCAATGTTCAAATATATTTTTTATTATAAAAATATAATGAGACCTCATTTATTGTGATTCCAAGTTTCAATTGTTCTTCAGATGGAATTACATCGGGGCTTCCCCTCACCCAAACATGCTGATCTGGGTTAGCAAGACAGCTGTGAGGGATGGCAGTATGTGAACATTCCAGTAGCTTAAACTCTGTTGCAACTTGAGAAGGAGCTGAATTCTCCCACACATGATGGCTAAGACCAAAAGCAGCCAGAAGCTTCATGGAAGAACCTTCATGGAAGCAACTAAAGGAAATTTTTTTTTTAATTTAAATTCAACTTAACATATAGTATATTATTAATGTGTTTTTTGTTTGTTTGTTTCCATTCAGAATTAATTCCTAATACCATGGAATAGTGTGTATAAGCGATGAAATGTCTATTTCTTCCCAGGGCAAATATGTAGCCATACTTCTTTATAGAAACAGTAATGAAATTACCCACTTTAAGTATTTCAAATTCATCCTACAGAATGCAATCTAGTATCTTTTTAAAAAAGATTTTATTTATTTATTTGAGAGAGAGAGCATGAGTACTGAGCATGGAGTCTGATTCCTTAATTCTGGGATCACGACCTGAGCTGAAGGCAGACGCCTAACCAACTGAGACACAGGTGCCCGACAATCTAGTATTTTTAAAAAATACTTTATTATATATTACTGATGCTTGGTGATACTGATAACCAGAAAAATAACTCTTACATTATATGCCAATTATATTTTAATTTAAAAAAAGAAAAACTGTGTAAAATTATTTTGTTCTTGATGGTGCATCTTTGATTGTACTTGAGATATCAGTCATCCCTAAAAAGCAACCTTTATTGAACGAATCATATGTAATTCATACATAGTATATCTTTCCCATTTAAAGTAATGCTTTCTTATACTATCTTGTAAGTCAAGTTTATAATCAGTAGCATTTTTTGAGGCCTGGGTTGGTGTTAAATATTATTCTAAGCACTTTATAGGAATCAAACTAGTTAATCTTTACACCAGCCCCAATTTGTTGGTAAGGAAAATGAGAAACAGGAAGGTTATACGATTTGCTCACAAAGAAATCCCAAGTTTTATTATCTAATCTAGAAACACATTTTTTTTTAATAGAGAGAATCAAGAAACATAGACCTCTCTCTTCATGTTCCTAACATTGGTTACTAATGCAATTTTTCTTTTTGTATTTATCATTAATGTTGACAAGGTCTAAAGGAGTTAGTGGGTGGTATGAAGTTTGACCAGGGCTATAATTGATCTTATTATAAACCACATTAAGAACAGAGACTTGTCATATTGACAATTTAAGGACAGTGAACAAATGTGTGCTGATTTATGTGCAGGTTGAGTCCAAAATCCTAGAACTTCTATGTATCAAGGACGTTCTTGTCTGAAGAACAGACCAACAATCCTTATTTACAGTTACATTTATTTAAATGTTACATTTTTTTGCAATATAATGATCACTGCATCACCTGATATTTCCCTCCTTTGTTGTATGGGGATTAATTTTTCCTTGAGGTAAAATTGATTCTGAGATGCTCATATTACCAGGTAAAGGGTTAGAACTGAAGTATTGAGTCTTAAGAAAGATATCAAGCAGTGAGTCTTCCAAAAATGGTTCTGAATTCTTAGTCTGTTAACAAGTTTTTTTGGAAACATGATTTAGAAATAATCATTGCAGATAGCTTTTTCAAACAGGCAAATTGGGCAAGATAACTAGGAATTCAGGCAAGTTAAGATGGGTGGATGGATTTATTTTAGTTTATTTCATCTTAATGGGGTTTTTTAAATTTAACTTTTTAAGATTTTATTTATTTATTTGACAGGCAGAGATCACAAGTAGGCAGAGAAGCAGGCAGAGAGGAGGAAGCAGGGTTCCTGCTGAGAAGAGAGTCCTATGTGGGGCTCGATCCCAGGACCCTGAGCTCATGATCTGAGCCAAAGGCAAAGGCTTTAACCTGCTGAGCCACCCAGGTACCCCCAACTTACTGGTTTTTGTCAAGTACTTTTTTTTTCTTTTCTATTTTTCAGGATTTTCTTTCTCTTCCTTCAAAGGAAAAAAAAGAATCGAGACCTATTTTTTCTTTAAATTTGCTAGCTATAATTGCTTAAAATTCCTTTGTAGCTCTAATATTCATTAAAATCGACTCTTAAGGAAAAAGATAGTCCGGATGTTCTATATACATTATTAATTTCTTGAGTGCTGCCTTTATTCTTCACTCTTATAAACCCTTAGTTGTACTGAATTCTCATTTGCAGTCTGCAGCCTTCTTAGAATTCATCATAATCACCTAGCAACATCACCAAGCTAAACCATCCCTCATTTTTTAGCTCACTTCATAAAATTCCTGCTTTCATGAGTAGTTTTTTTTTTTAAAGATTTTATTTATTCATTTGACAGAGAGAGATCACAAGTAGGCAGAGAGGCAGGCAGAGAGAGAGGAAGGGAAGCAGGCCCCCCGCTGAGCAGAGAGCCCAATGCGGGACTCGATCCCAAGACCCCGAGATCATGACCCGAGCCGAAGGCAGCAGCTCAACCCACTGAGCCACCCATGTGCCCTCATCAATAGTTTTTTGAAGGAATATGAAGCTTGTAAAAAAGATAATTTTTCATTCCTGAAATCTTATTATATCTGAAGTACTATGAACCCAAAATTTTCTCAAAAGTTTTTAAGTTTCAAAGTGCATGAGAAATGCCTTTTACTCATGTATTTTATTATTAGCTGTCTTATGGCATCACATTTTTAGATCATCTGAATGACCTCCAAGTAAGAGGGGACATTTTGGACGTCACATACAGATAAAGAAATGAAGCACAAATCAATAGCGTTTTTCTAAGGGAAGGTATGGATTGGATCCTCATTGTAGAACTGAAGATAGTCTCTTGAATCAGTTGATTTTTCTAAGGAAAGTTTTGTTGCATAACTTATTAAGGCTCTCACAAAGTACCTAGGAATGATATCCAGCATAATGTAATGAACTTTCCTTTTTCATTTGTTATATTTGGCTCAAGAAAGAATATATGATCAGAACCTAGATTAAGTTTAAAATGGATAAAAATTTCATTAGAATATTATGTTTTTAGAAAATCTAGCTGGGGTGCATGTCCTAAGGTGCAAACTTCAGAATCTGAGAGTGAACTTTAAAAAGAATAAAATAAATATAGGATGAGTATAAACAACATAAATTATGAGGAAACTTGCTAGTGAAGAGGAAATGATCAAAAAGGTTATACAATATAGCAAAAGCTTATGAGATTAAAATTGAACTTTCAAATTTGAACCCCTAGCATACGGCAACTGGGTGGTTCAGCTGGTTGTGGAACTGCCTTCAGCTTGGGTCATGACTTTGGGTTCCTGGGATGGACCCCCGAGTTGGGGTCCCTCTCAGGGGGGATTCTGTTTCTCTCTCTCCCTCTGCCCTCCCCCACCCCATTCATGCATGCTCCTTCTTTCTCTTTCTCAAATAAATAAATAGTAAATAAAATCTTTTTTTTAAGATTTTATTTATTTATTTGACAGACAGAGATCACAAGTAGGCAGAGAGGCAGGCAGAGAGAGAGAGGGAAGCAGGCTCCCTGCTGAGCAGAGAGCCTGATGCGGGCCTGAGTTCACGACCTGAGCCGAAGGCAGAGGCTCAACCCACTGAGCCACCCAGGTGCCCAAGTAAATAAATTCTTAAAGAAAAAAAAAACCCTCAAAGTAGTGACATCAACCATTACAGGCATTGTAATAGCAATTTATGTAATTTAATATAACACAGTATCTGATCGTGATGTTTTCCTCAATGGACTTATGAAAGAACCAGCTTGTATGATGTTCTAGTGGCATTTTTTGATTCTTATCCAAGTGGCTATAAGTGCTGACCTTCTCACTTTCCCTGCTGAGTCCATAGCAAACAGAGACAGAATACAAACGCAGTGCTCTGATCAAGGGACCCTGGAAGAGAGCCATGGGATCAAGATAATGATTAGGTAAAAATCATACTTAGCAGATGATTCTGAGCTTCACATATTTTTAGTATTTTAATTGTTTTATTTTTTAATCAAGATGAGATAGAGATAGATAAACTACAAAGCCAAAATTAAGAAGTCAAAGAAATTTTAAAAAATAAATAAATCTAAGTAAGCTAACTCAGAGTAATCACCGGTAACATTTTGTAATACTTATTTCCAGTCTTTAGTCTTTTGCTTCTTTTAAAAGAAATTTGAGTCTTGGGCACCTCTGTGGCTCAATGGGGTAAGCCTCTGCCTTCAGCTCAGTCCATGATCCCAGGGTCCTGGTATAGAACCCACATCAGGCTTTCTGGGGTAAGCCTCTGCCTTCAGCTCAGTCCATGATCCCAGGGTCCTGGTATAGAACCCACATCAGGCTTTCTGCTCAGCAGGGAGCCTGCTTCCCTCTCTCTCTCTCTGCCTGCCTCTGCCTACTTGTGATCCTTCTGTCTCTGTCAAATAAATAAATAAAATCTTTAAAAAAAGAAATCTTAATCTCAATAAAATACACATAGGCTACTTATTACTTACTCTTTATTACAATGATCATAATGGCATAGTTTTACTACAGTTGATCCAAAATACTTCATTCCTACAATAATTAGGTAATGGACCCATTTTCAGATAAATTCCATCTTTTTTGTGTGATAAGTGAATGAAATCATCTTATATTCAGCATTCTCTTTTCCTTTATTAATGAAGATGCATATCCATCTCATCCAAAAGTATTATTTCGTTTTTCCCCAAAACACAATTTTGAATCATCTGCCTGGAGACGTTCCTTGCCTACACTGATTTTTAGTGTCATTATGTTTTTGTGTATAGTCAAAATATGGGGAAAGGAGCCAATTGCTAGAACTGTGTGTAATGTGAAATCTTATATTCAGGAACAAGACAGGAGGTTCAAGGCCAAAGAAATACTGGCAATGAAACTGCTAAAGAGCTTTATTATTGAGCCCATATCTGTTATATCACCAGAGCTTAAATACAATTTGGAAAGATCAGAATTGCTCTTTTGTTGTAGAATGATTCATACAAGGAAGCAAAGTGAGAAAATGGTATGAAAGATGAAGGTTTTCATTATTTTTCCAAACCTTAAGATTCTGAAACTGAAATAGAAAGGTCTTACAGTCAGTTTTGCCTTAACACCTGTATTGAAAACACAAATTTGTTCATATGTGACTCAGATATTAAGGAAAAATTTGAGCATAATGTGAAATTGATGTTTGTTTATACATAATTTCTGCAAGAAGCCCTAAGTAAGCTAGAACACTATACCTAGCTGAACCCAATAGTATCAAAACTCAAAATACACGCATGCACTCTCCTCCAACACCTATGTGCTACCACAGTTTATCATGCATGTTACCCACTCACATTGGTATTAGAAACTTTCATCATATTTCAAATACCCCCCTGTTATCACTTCACAAAAATTCACAAGCTGTAATACTTCTGATGACCAGTTCCAGTCCATTTCCAGGTAAAATATCATTATTTATTGCAGTATATGTATATTTTTTATTTGCTCTCTACTTTTTATATCTTTCATTGTTTTTTTAATCTATCATCTACCTATCATCTATCATCTATCACCTATTTCTCTCTCTCTCTCACTCTCTCTCTTTCTCTAAATATATGTATATATGTTTATATTTAGTGTTGTGCTCCTAACACCATTTTTCCTTATACTTCCCGATGTTTTATTATTGATTTTAGATAGGACAGAAATCGTTAGGAATATCTGTCATGCTATTGCAGAACTGCCCATATTTTATCTTGAGTATATTAATTAATGTATGAAAATTTACTTATTTGTTAAGTTTAAAAATATATTAAAATAATTTCTAAACAAAATAAAAATTGAGTATATAGATTACTATATGAAAATTTTGCTTACTTTAAATTTAGGAAGACTAACTTTAGACTAATTTTATTTCTTGAATGCTTAGGAAAGAATATGAAAAATGCATGTAAAGTAACTTATTATAAAAAGATACCAATATCTAGAATTATTATGTCTATAATAAATTTTTACCATACAGCCTAAGTCCTGTAGAATTTATTTAATATGGATTTTTACTTCAAATTTAAGAAGAAAAAATAACTTAAGTCTATATAAACAGGAACAAATGCCATGCCATTTTATTCTGCTGGTAAAATGTTTGTTGAGTCACAAAAATATTGAAGAACACAGAATAGAAAATAAATTAAACCCGAAAGCTTCCAGCAACTTCTCCACTTAGTTCATTTGAAGTTACCTTTCACTGTTATCTCTAAAATATTTTTGGCAAAGTTTTCAAAATGACATCATTTTCATTTTAAGCTGGGAAACTGATTAATGTTGTCAATTAAAATTGACTAAGTTTTAAGGCATATCTTAGCAAATTATCAACATTTTCTTTATGCAAAGATTTTGGATTTGATTGATAAATTTTATTAGAATGCTCTAATGTCTTAATTCCTATTTGTTTTAATTTGTGGTTTTCCTACTTAAGCATATCCTTTGCTCCACCTAGCTTGCTCATATCAAAATGTTAACCTCTAAACTAGTAAAGATCAAACGAATAGTAATATAAGGGCTATCATTCCAAAATTTTAAAAAATTGATAATATTGTCAGCCTTACTGACTAAATTTAAAAATGTATAGTTGGTACTCTTCATCTAAAACCAGCAGGAAAACACTCATAGTAAAATAAAGCTAGATGTAATGACTCATTTCAATGAGGAAGAAAACTACAAAGTGGCAATTTATAGCATGTAGTATTGAGAGTGTTAAGAGGAGCTTGCTATGGATTTGAGCTATATTTTTCTTTTTATTCAAGATTTTATTCATTTATTTGTCATAGAGAGAGAGAGCACAAGCAGGGAAGTAGTAGGCAGAGGGAGAAGCTGAGCCAAAGGCAGATGCTTAACCGACTGAGCCACCCAGGCATCCTGTATCGCCCTCGCCCCGCAAGGACAACAAGAACCCCTGGTTCGGATGCATCTTCTCTCTCTTCTTTTCCGCAAGTCTACACACTTATATATGCTTACATGACCAATCAGCGAGCAGGGTACAGGAGGGAGCGAATCAGGCTGTGCACCTAAACGAACAACTTCGCTAGCAACCAATGCTGTTTACTTCCTCTTTGGGCGTTCCGCTTAATCTCACGAGGCAATCCTAACCTGGCAACTAGCCAGGCGCCATCTTTTAATGGCGGAGGTCGCCCTGGCCAGGGGCCTGCCTCCGACAATCCTGAGCTATATTTTTCCAATATAATATCTCATAAGAATATTGTACATAGCTTTCTTTTTTTTTAGTGTCTTCTGGATATAATTGCAGATGTAATATCTTCCTTTTCTTTATTTTCAACAATTCTGGTTTTTTTCAGTGTGTGTTCTGTAAGCCCATACAGCTGGATTCTAACATATCCGGTGTCATTCTGCCTCTCTCACTTTGTCTATATTATATATAGATATAGTTATATAAACATAGGTAAGCATATATATAATTTATTTTGATACATAATTTATATGTATGTAGAAAAGACACACACACACACATTTCTTTCCCTCAGTAAATTAACTTACTCTGGTAGTATTTAGTATGATGATCAAGGATATATTTGGATTTTTTCTGCCACTTTATTTGTGTTTTTAATTACCATGATAATATTAGTTGTCAATTGCTGTGTGATAAATTACTTCAAAATTTAACAGCTTAACACAACATATATTTATTATTTTATGGTCTGTGGGTCATCAATCCAGACACAGCTTAGCTAAATAAGTTCTCTGCTTTGGTATTCCTCACAAGACTGAATCAGGGTAGTGACTGGAGCTGTGGTCTCATCTGAAGAACTGACAGGGGAAGGATTTACTTCCACATCTACTCACCTGGTTTTTGGTAGGGACAAGTTCCCCAATCACTCTTTGACTGGAGAACCCAGAACCTCACTGGCTGTTGGTCAGAACCTCCCACTCAGTTCCTTGCCATGTGGGCCTCTCAGTAGAGAAGCTCACAATAAAACAGCTTGCTTCATCAGAGTTAATATCATAGAAGAGCCAAAGAGAGAGAGAGATGGAGAGAACAAATGTGCAAGCAAGATGGATACCACAATCATTTATTAGTTAATCCTGAATGTGACATCTCATCACTTGTCCTGTTAGAAGCAAACCATGAGCTGTTAAACATTTGTCTAATAAGTAACAATATTTTTAAAAGAGTTGAAGTTGCTTGATAGCATTTGAAATTTTATGAGTGGATGTACAGAAGAGACTTGTGAGCAACTATCATTTAAGACATTTTTTTAAAACTTCAATTTTGTATTGCAACTTAAATATCTATTTAGAATAAAAGAGAAACTTAAATATTGATTACTGATGCAAATGTTAAGATTTTATTTTAACAGAAGCAGTGCTTGCTTTTCCTAAAGATTATTTTGAAGTATCAGATCTACTCTTTATGTTGTCTTTAGCAACTGAGAGTTTCTTAATCATAGCAGTTGACATTGACACCATGTGATATAGAGCTTTTAAAAATATTTTAGGCCATTTACTACAACTTAGAAAAAATTGAAATAAAATAAGCAGAGAAAAACCAAAGCTGACTATAAATAATGAGCTAACATTGTCTGCCTCATAGTTCACCAAGAAAATATTCCTCAAAGAGTGGGCACCATTGAAATGATTTTTTTTTTTTTTGTAAGAAATATCAGGTACAAAATATCTGTGCCAAGAATGATCATCTTTTCATTTCTTCAGCATAAAGAACTATTTTCTATTCATACTTATTTATTGAAATTCTTTCCAATTCCTAACAAATCAAATCATTGCTAAACACATGTGTATTATTTTTAGCTGATAAGATATATAAAATGAGCTCATTTTCATTTTATCTGGACTTCCTTTAATTGAGTGCCTTTAAAATGAATGAAACAAAAAAGTGTTCATGTAATTATGAAAAATAATTTTACATTGTATGTTACTTTCAATTTATAAAGCCTCTTTCACTTTTCAAAAGTATAGTCTGACATTATCTTAATTGGTTCTTTCAGTGATCTTTTGAAGTAGATGGGGTAGCTTTTATATTTAAACTTCAGGTTGGGCTCCTGGGTGGCTCAGTTGGATAAAGATCTGCCTTCAGGTCAGGTCATGATCCTGGGGTCCCAAGATTGAGTCCTATATTGGGTTCCTTGCTCAGAGGGGAGCCTGTTTCTCCCTCTACCCCTTCCCTCTACTTGATCTCTCTCTCTCTTTCTTTCTGATAAATAAATAAAATATTTTTTAAAAAGTCTTCTTGTGAAATTTTGTTAAAATAGATTCATTCTTTTTGAAGAAAAATCATTCAAATTCCACTGTGTAAGTTCTTTAATTTGAGGAGATTCATTTTAACTAGTAAACTTTATCATTCAGTCATCCTTAAACTTAGTAGAAGGAAAGAAAATAAATATCATAGTGGAAATAAATGAAATAGAGACTAAAATGATGATAGAAAACATCAATGAAACTGTCAGTTCTCGGAAAAGATAAACAAAATTGACAAACTTTTATCTACATTCACTAAGAGAGAGATCTCAAATAAATAAAATCAGAAATGAAAGGGAAATCACAACTGATACCAAAAAATACAAATGATCATAATAAACTACTATGAACAATTATATATCAACAGATTGGACAACCTAGAAGAAATGGATAAATTTTGTACAACCTAGAAGAAATGGATAACTTTCTAGCAACATACAATCTTCCAGGACTGAATCATGAAGAAATAGAAAATCTCAATCAACTGATTATTAGTAGAAATGGTTCAGTGATCAAAAGATTCCCAACAAGCAAAAGTCCAAAACCCCGACGTTTCACCAGTGAATTCTAACAAACACTCAAAAAAAGATTTAGAACCTGTCCTCAAATTCTTCCAAAAAATTGTGTGGTGATGAATGTTAACTAGACTTACAACGGTGATGATTTCACAGTGCATGCAAATATTGAATCATTATATTGTACTCCTGAAACTAGTATAATACTATACATCAATTATACCTCAAGAAAATAAACAAACATAAAATAAAAGCCTTTCCAGTTTGTACAAGATAAGTTACAGTTGCTAAGCAGTTATATTATGACATTTTGCCTTCCTAGAGTAGATGCTTTTTTTGAATTTGCATAGGGATTTCATATGCATGAGGAACAGATGTATCTAATTATCAAGAATTAGACTCTATTTGTATTACTTATATTCTATGGTGATAAAGCTACCTAAAATGACTCAGAGCAAAAACAATAGATGTGTTTCATATTAAAATAAAAAGCTAGCCCTGTATTTATGTTTCCCCAGATGAAAATATATGGATCCAAATATACAACTTTTTAAAATTAAAATATTTACTTATATATTTGCAAGGAGATGCATGGAATATAATCAATTGGGGATTAATGCACTTTTTAAATTAAATTTTCTGTAGAATTAGTAGAATGTGATTTGTTCCAGTAGAACAAAATCATATCTTTGTTAAATGGCAGATTATTGTGTAGCATCAGTTGATTTATACTGATATTTTTAACTCCAAGTTGAACAATAACATTAAGGGTATTGTATTCTAAACCTTAAGTTTTCTTTTAGTTGAAGCAGCCATCTCCTTACATCTTATGTGTCTTATGATGACAAATAAAATGGATATTTAATTATTTGTCAAGTTATGTCAAGCCCAGTGCATTATCAGTTAAACATAAACTCATTTATGAATCTTAGGACTTACGTGTTTCCCTATACTCTTTAAATACCTTTTTAACTTACTTTCTTGGTCATTCCTACAAACCGATATAAAACAGCACAGTCATGTTTTCTTACCGACTCTGCTCATCTTTTTTTATTACTTCTGTTAGAAATGTAAACAGCATTGACCCAGTCACCAACCTTGTCTATCCTCTTTGTCTCCCACACTTGTTTGCTTATTATTTTTTCACTTATACCTCCTGCATGCATTCCTAAACTATCCCCAATTACTGAATTCTATTGCCAGTGAATTGGAATGCTTTTTACTTCTAGCACTAACACAATAATAGTTCAGTGAGCACAAGCCAAACATTAAGTGATGTGTGTGTGTGTGTGTGTGTGTGTGTGTGTGTGCATGCTGGTGTGTGTTCGTATGAACAAAAGCAAGGATGTGGGATGACATATGCCAACCTGTTAACATTGGATGAACCTGGATTGGGGTGGAGAGAAAGAGCAAGATTTTACTTCATAAATCATTTAAATAATTTCCCTATTAAAAGAGAAAAACACTTTTGAAGTTACCTTATTATCTTGCTTTTCTGCGACAGTTTTCTATCCTGTATCAAAATCACTGTGATGCCAATTTCTTAGCCATTGTCTATATGGCAAAGTTAGCAGACAATTGTCAGTTAAAAGTCAGGAAAACTAATTTGCAATAGTGCTTTTTATCTGGGCAAAAATACTTCTTGATAAACCGTGAAATCTGAATTGTAATTTAGAAGAATAAGAATAACCCAGGATGATTATGTAATGGATAGATAAAGCTGATTATGTAAAAATGTGTGTATGCATACATATGTGCAAATATTTGCATGTGTATATGTGCACACATGCATATATAATATCTACACATCTGTGATAATCGTGTAAATTGTTCTTTTTAATTTTAAATAAAATAACACCTATAAATGTTGTGTATATCTCTACTTTCAAAAAATTACAATTTGTTTGACCTAAAAATTTCTTTTTTTTTCTTTTTTTTTTTAAAGATTTTATTTATTTGACAGAGAGAGATCACAATTAGGCAGAGAGGCAGGTAGAGAGAGAGGAGGAAGCAGGCTCCCTGCTGAGTAGAGAGCCCGATGTGGGGCTTGATCCCAGGACCCTGAGATCATGACCTGAGCCGAAGGCAGCGGCTTAACCCACTGAGCCACCCAGGCGCCCCGGCCTAAAAATTTCTAAAGAAATAGTCATTCCATAGTTACCAAACTATGACACATCATTTAGTACTATTACCTCATTCGCAATATTAATGGAGGGACTAGGGTTTGTATGTATTGGAGGGAAGGGGGACATGAATTCTTCTATTAAGGGTATCTCTGGGATACACATGGAATTGAATCTATCCATGTGATACAGCTTTAGTAGACATACACATTTAATTTGTTCAAGATAAAATTGCATTTTCTTACCCTAACTTGAAATGTTTATGATAAAGTAATAAAATATATATCTGTGAATTTGTGCATGAACACACATTTATGAGTATTGTTATAATACAATATATCTCTAATCATCCCCCTTTTTATTTTGTTCTACCCTGAAGAATATTTAGCACTGACTGATCAGTTTCACAGGCTTCAGTGAATCTTCTGTGGCCTCAAATACCGCTTCCAACCAACTAGAACACAATTTTCTAAGAAATCAGTTCAAGGAAAATAATAGTGAATTATCAAACTGTTGACTTTTGCAAACTTAAGAGAGTTCTCCAGTTTATTAAAAAAGAAAAAAATCAATATCAATATGAAATACTGTAGTGCATCAATTTTGTTTTTTCATTTCAAACTGCATAAGATGTTTGGGTGTTCAGAATATAATCAGATTTGATGTCCATTTTCCAACTGTGACAGTGTAAAAGAATTGTAGTCTTGAGAACTGACCAAATGGGACTCAAGAACCACAGAACAGAATTTTGCTTATTGACTCCAGTTTTTCCTGCGTGACTCAAATCTAGCTCTGAAAACAATTGCTGAGTTCTTTTAGCATAATCTTATTTTGCAAGTGAGCAAACTAATCCTCAGCAAGCTTCATTGTCAAGATGGCAGTCACTTCCTGGCACACAGAGTAGAACCCAGGCCTCCAGATCAATTCAGTGCTCTCCAATTATCTTTGTCTTCTGCTCCTCGCTTTGCTGAGTTGAACGTTTCAATGCAAAAGTTAAAACATTTCAATTCACTGTAAATAAGTGAATGGACAGAGGACTATGGTATGAATGGGATGGACAGGAACATTTTCAATGTCCTGCCCAATAAAAACATAGAGAGTGGCTGAAGCCTTATCATTGGAAACCCAGTAACAGAGAGACAGAGGGGTGGACCTGGCAAGATTCGCCTGCAGTTCTTTTTTTTTTTTTTTTTTTTTAAAGATTTTATTTATTTATTTGACAGACAGAGATCACAAGTAGGCAGAGAGGCAGGCAGAGAGAGAGAGAGAGAGAGAGATAGGGAAGCAGGCTTCCTGCGGAGCAGAGAGCCCTATGCGGGGCTCAATCCCAGGACCCTGAGATCATGACCCGAGCCAAAGGCAGCAGCCCAAACCACTGAGCCACCCAGGCGCCCCCGCCTGCAGTTCTTTACTCATGCCAAGCATCAATAACATAAATTGGCCGTAGGTGTTCATCAGGGCATTGCCCTCCTTTGCAAAAATAGCTGTTGAAACCACCAAAAATCAGTTGATTAGAACATATTCTAAGACATAGGCTGACTGTTGGTAATAATCCAGAGGATTTATTGAGTAAGAAGTTATCAAATAAATTAAATATTTCCAAGCACACTTAATTTTAGAAACTGTTGTTTTGCAGCACCATTTTCAGTTTCCCCAAATAAATATATAGATAGATAGATTAGTTGGATAGATAGATAGGTAGATAGGTGATAGATGATATAGGTAGATACATAGAGATTTTTAAAATCAAGGATCTAGAAAAGACTGTTAGCTGTCCACTTAAAATGTGTGCTCCTTAATGGATAGTTATTTCTGGGAAATGTCTACCTTCCAAGAAATTCACATAAATCTGGAAGGTCAGCCTACTCTTCCAGGGGTTACTTTTAAGGAAAGAATTAACCCAACGGGTAGATTACAAAACTAGCCTTCTTAGGTGACTTGAGAGTGTGATCATAATGGTATTAAATTAAAACCAATGGAATTAGTCATTGAAAGGAAACTGAATAGCCATCTTATTGTAGTATCTTTATATGTTAAAATGTTATTTAATAGAAAATGAATGAACTACCACTTCAATGAAATTAATGTCACAAATACAAAATTGAGCAATAGGAATATCACTTAATTAAATAAAATAGCTGTTGTATGTGCAAAATCAAATGTGCAAAACTTTATGTATTTAAATATAATAGACAAGTTAAATTTAAGCGAATGTCAAACATACTTCTATGACAGTGGTAACATTTGGGAGTAGAGAACTCAATGTCAATCTCAGGAGGGATAAATTTATCAGTTGTTTCAGATAGTCATCTACATCTGAACCTGTGTGATGAGCTCATTTATGTCCTCTTATTGTTAATAGTTATATGAATAATAATATACATCATTTTTTATGTATGTAATGGTCAATGAGGAGCAATAAAACAGATTGGAAAATACACAGAAGGTGTTATTCTTTTTTTTTTTTGCTGTAGAAGTGGTGAGAGCTTTTACTCTTTTTTATTTATTTATTTTTTTAATATAATTTTTTATTTTTTATAAACATATATTTTTATCCCCAGGGGTACAGGTCTGTGAATCACCAGGTTTACACACTTCACAGCACTCACCAAAGCACATACCCCTGATATGAGGAAGTGGTGATGCAACATGGGGGCTTAAGTGGGTAGGAGAAGAATAAATTGCTTTTATTTCTAATAATGCCTTTTGGCCTATAGAGAAAAAGTCTGTTTTTCGGACATGCTTCCTCTAGTTTGGTATTCATCCAGAATATAATTTTCCAACCCTTCCATTCAGGCTTTTTTTGTCCTTTTATTATAGATATATATGTTTTAAAAAATTATGCCAGACATGGATATGTAATATTAGCTAACAAGTGAAGTCCATTTACATTTATTGAAATTACATGTATTTGTAGCTTTATTTCTACCATTTTATGCTGTGCATTTTATTTTTCTTTTTCAAAGTATCTTGAATTTCTCCTATCTGCTTTTCTTGTTTTCTTAAATTGAGAATTTTAAAAATTATCTTATTATTTTTACCTTTTATAATTTAAAGTTGTGTGTAGTTGCTAGTTTTGGTCAATATCCTTAAAAAGTTAATCAGCATATTTAACCACATGCTATTTGTAATCAATATCTTTACCTTATTCCCAAACGTTGTAATGACTTGGCATTCTTTGCTGTAATTATGTCTCTCACACATAACAAAATGTTTTTTAGCAATTTATATTCACATAATTTGTTCTCATTAAATTAGAAGTTGCTATTGATGTTTTAAACAGTTGACATTTGTTTAGATTTACCAACATGATTACTAATATTTTTGTTAACCATTTCTGGTTGGACTGCTAAGTCCATATTGTCCTTTTTCTCGAAGGTTATTGTTTACTTTACAGAAAGTGTGTTAAGAGAAAACATTAAATTTTTGCTTGAAAATATTTTATTCTGGTGGCTACCTCGGTGGTGCAGTCATTAAGCATCTGCCTTTGGCTCAGGTCATGATCCCAGGGTCCTGAGATGGAGCCCCACATTGGGATTGCTGCTGGGCAGAAAGCCTACTTCTCCCTCTCCCACTCCCCCTGCTTCTGTTCCCTCTCTCGCAGTGTCTCTCTCTGTCAAATAAATAAATAAAATCTTTATAAAAATATCTAATTCTGAAAAGATAGTTTCACTAGATATACAACTCCAGGTAGTATTTTCCCTTAGCACTTTTTACCTGTTATTCGCTATTTTGGTTCTTTGCCTTGCTATTGAGAAGGTATTTGCCAGTGCAATTCTTATTTTGTATATATTTTCCTCTGCTGGCACTCATTCAAGGTAGGTTTTGGGGCTTTGTTATTTATTTGTAGAAATAGGTTGAGTTCTGAAATAAAGGTCACTTGGAGAGGCTTTGTTTTCACAGATTCTTGGTGGCTAGAATGCTGCCAGACTTAGTTTAATTTTGTAGCTTAGTATTTTATAAACCAAGAAGGTAATAAACATTTGAAATAAATCTGTGGGGGCTGCTGGGTGGCTAAGTCGGAAAAGCATCTACCTTCAGCTCAGGTCATGATCTTGGAGTCCCAGGATAGAGCTCTGCATTGAGCTCCCTGCACAGCAGGGAATCTGCTTCTCCCTCTGCCCCTCACCCTGCTTATGCTTTCTCTTTCCATCTCTCAAATAAATAAAATAAAATCCTTATAAAATGAAATAAATCTGTGTAACTGTAAGTCTAGTGTTATGATTCCTAAGGAACCATAGTCTGAAAAAGTAAGTTTCCCTCTCAAAAAGCTATTTTTGAGAAAGCTTTTTAGTGAGACTATTTGTCTTTGTGGATCCTGGATTCAAGTGAAGGTTGCATTTCAGACATATTATTTTAGTTTCCCCTTATGCTTTTTGCTTTACCACTTAATCAAGACCTATATGGATCCCACAATACCACAGAAGAATTGAATTTTCTGTATGTTTACCACTCTAGTCTGTCACTTTCTTTTTTTGTGTGTTGTTTGTTTTTGCTATGATTTGCTTATTGTTTTCTTGCTGTTTCTGTTTTTGACCTGGGAATTTGCTTACTTTCTTTGTTATTCTGTTATGCATTTAAATATATGTTTTTGGTAATTCATCAAGCATTTCTAAATATTCTGTATGTGGAGGCTTTCCTGGATTAATCTGCCCATTATATTATCAGCTACTGAAGGGCAAAATCTATTTTTTTTCACTTAATAGCATGTTAATTACCTTTTCTATTTTGATACATAAGAATTATGGTTCATTTTCATTTTTTCTGAGTAGAAATTCCCAATATGGACATTGAGAATTTTAATTAGCCATTTCTCCTATGATGGGCATCTAAGTTATGAGACTATAATGAAGCCCTAATAATGTGTGCCCTCTTGTATTAAAGTGGAAGTGTTTCTCCATAGTAGAGACAGGAATTCTGAAATTATAAATCATGCTCATTTTCTATTATAGTGAACTTGTCTCCTTACATTGAAGCCAGTGTCCTTTTCCCTGAGGCCACATCAATAGTCTTAAAGTTAAAGATTGTGGCTTAGCAAATGGATGAAATATCATGCCACATTTTTCTTTTAAATTTACCTGATAGCCATTAGTTAGTATACTTGCACATATCAGCTGGCCATTTAAATTGCCATTCCTTTTGAATTACCTATTTTCATCATTCATCCATTGTGTTTTTTGTGTTTTCTATGATAATTTGACCAAGTTTATGCTTTCATCATATCAGTGTTCTGTTTTTAATGTTCTGCACTCCTTTTTCTCAGTCATGCACTTAATCTGCATCCATTCATTACGTCTATTTAAGGACATACAATGAAGAGCAAAGATTATTCTGTGCTGGGTTTACAATGATTGTAGATTTTTTTGCCAAATGATTTTGCTCTATTGAACTGAAGTGGCCCCTTCTCTTTCAGAACAAAGACAAAACAAAATGAAAAACAGAAGAGAATTTAATGGATTATGATCAGCATTTCTCCTCTTGTAATTTCTCAAAAGCTGTCAGGGCTCCTTGCATGTCTCCAAGTCTTCCTGATGGTGTTCATGTAACTAGGTAGGCTGCTCTGAGGGAAAGATGGGGGTGGGCATTCTTATTTGTTTAGCTTTTGTTCTTGTTCACTGTCCTTTCATGACAGCTTCCCACTCTTTTTGTCACCCCACTGCCAGGATTCTGGAGAAATTTCATCCTGTAAAATGACACATTAACCTTATAACGACAACGTTTGTTCACTCTTGACAGTCCATGAAAAATATTCTTTTGTTTTCTTTCCATTAGAAAAGTACTTAATAGTCAAAAGCTTCCCTGGAACTAAATCTTTTCCATGAATGAAAAAAAAAAGAAGCCCACAAAATTACAGAACTGCTATTTCAGTTAATATCTGAACCTGCAATCCCAAATGGCATGAAGAAAGACTTGTCATAGGAATGTAGTTGCTCTTCATTTAATATTGTCCCCACCTTGCCAAAAAAAAAAAAAAAAGAGGCCATAATAGATTTTTTTTTAAGCTCCCTTCAGACAGAACTGTAAATAAAAAGCAATGCTAAGAAAATGAACTCATCTTAACTACATCTACTACAACTCTATTTCCAAGTAAGGTCTCATTCTGATGTACTGGGATTTGGACTTCAATATACAAATTTGGGGAAAAACTTAAAACAAAAATGATAGCACTATGAGTTTGGTTTTCTTTATTATTCCTGAACTCAAGGTCAATGAACTTAAGTTCTACTTTATTCTTCAAATAAAGTTTGAAATGTTTACTCTTTTTTCCCTCTTTGTCTTTCAGTTTGGATAATTTCTGTTCACCTATCTTCAAGATCACTGGTCTTCTCAGCTCTATCCCTTCCATGGTTAACATGTTAAAGCACTTATTCAGCTTTCATATCTCTTCTCTCTCTCCCTCTCTCTGGTAGCATTTCCATTGGACTCTCTGCTGAAGTTCCCCAATTGTTGTCCATCTACCCAATTAGATGATTCATCATATTAACAGTTTCCTTACTACTCTTATGTGATCATTCCAACATCTGTTTCTGTGGATTGCTTTATTACTTAGTATGGGTTGAGTTTTCCGTTTCTTTGTTCCCCCAGCTTTACTGAGATATTATTGACCTATAACATATGTAAGTTTAAGGTGCACAATGTGATGATTTGATGCACATATATATTGCAAAATGGTTACCAAAATTAGGTGGTTTTATTCTTGTTTTGTGCTTATGTATCTCATATTTTTTATTGAATGTCATTGATACATGCAATGAATATTATCTATTCCCCAAATAAATGGAGAGGGTGGAAGACTGAATCAATCCAATCAGGAGTTAAGTTTGGCTTGAGTTTCATTTACCTTCCGTGTGTTACAGGTTTAGTTGTGAGTTGTTCACTTGTGTTTCAAGTGAGCCCTGGGGTAATCAGAAAGATTTTCTCAATGTTCCATCTCTGTTTTCAATTTTGGTATCTCTATGCCTGTCTGTCTGTGTCCCATAGACTATTTCTCAGTGGTCCTGCTTCTCCCTGCTCCCCATCCCAATGTAAATCACTGATTCAGTGTCTTCTAGGGGGCCTTATGCCTCCTTTCTCAGCATCCCTGCCTCTGTTTGCATTGGCAAACAAACTGACTTTTATCCACAGTTGATCTTGGGTTAGGTTGTCTTGTTCATATTCCTTAGGAGTAGTGGGTGTTTTTTGGCGGTGGTACAGAATCCAGGGTCTCAGAGTTTTCCCTCTCCCCTCTCAGTTGTAGATGATTTTGCTTTTGCCTCTCTAAAACAGTATATTTTTGCTTATGTTGGCAGATCTTTGCTTAGAGCAGACAGATTGTTCCTTACTCCTTCTTCATACATTGTAGGAACAAGAAGCTGTTCATTCAGTAGAAATAAAAAAGAAGGATCCAAGGAAGTTGACATAAATTTGTGTCTTCCCCAGATACTGCCAATCATCTCCTGCATTTCTCAAACTCCATGATAGCTGTCCTTACTTTCCAGCCTCTATGCCCTCAAAATTTCTCATGGCACTCTTGTATTTATGAGCTTGGGAATGAATATTAATTTCCTTGTGTCTAGGGAGATGTTCAAAACATACATGCTAACCTACATTTGGTCTGAGTTCAGTAAATTGGAGCTGATTTTTTCTAACACTTTTATAGAGGACACCTCTTTCTTTTATGCTCTACCAATGATAGTTTCTTATTTCTTGGATGGGATTTTTCCTCCTTGGAATTCAGTCCACCCATTGTTTTACGACCTCAGATTTCTAATGAACTCAAAAAAGCTATTCTCTAGATTATCTGTTTTTTTTTTTCTCATTAAATGTCTGTGACATTTTTACACTTCTTCATTTCCTAATAGTAGAACCCTTATTATCCTTTTAATGTTTATAGTGATGTCCCCATTTTCTGTTTTATATGATTTTTTGAGTTTTTCCTCCTTTTGTCTTCACCAGTCTTGGTAGGTGTTTATAAATTTTACTATTCACTTTAAAGGAGTAATTTGGCTCCATTAATTCCCTCTATTTTGATGTATGTTTCATAAGCTCATCATTTTTATATTTTTCTTGTATCTTTCAGATGACGTTTTCTCTCCTTTTCCTAACTTTTACACTTGAGAGCTTAAGTTGTTGATTTTAATTTTTTCTTCTCCAAAATAAGCATTTTTAAAAGTATGAAATTTCCCCCCGAGCATGGCTGTTGGCTAAATCATATAAATTATGATTCCATTATACTGAGTTTGAAATACTCTCTTGCAGTTTCTTCCTTGACTCATAGATTTTATTTGAAATATGATTTTATTTCTAAAATCTGGATATTTTATTTATATCTTATTTTATTGCTCTATAATTTAATTCCATTGTGTTCTGAGGACATATTTTGTATAATTTCAGTATTTTGAAATTAATTTTTGCTTACACATTAGCATTTGGTCTAACTCAGTGAATAATCCATTGGGACTTGAAAAAGATGCATTTTACATTTGTAAGTGTAGAGTTCTGTGAATGTTATTTAGTCAAGTTTGGTGATAACATTCTCTTTTTTACTGCTTTCTTCTGTCTATTTAGTCTATTAACTGACAAAAGATAAAGGTATAAATATGCAAATATATTTGTGACTTTTTAAACTTCTGTTTATTCTGTTAATTATAGACATTTACAAAGATGAAGAAGAAGATGATGATGAAGAATTGATCCTTTTATAGTTATGCTCTGTTCCACTTTATTATTCATAAGAGTCCTTGCCTCAAATTCTACTTATGGTTAGTATTTCCATGATGTAGAGTTTTCTCTCCTATGGTTAGTGTTTGCATGATGTATAGTTTTCTATCTTATTTTTTTTTAAATTTAAATTGAAGCTTTTATTTTTAGAATAGTTTTAGTTTCACAGCAAAACTGTAGTGAAGGTACAGCGATTTTCCATATAACCCTGCCCCCATATATTTAGAGCCTCCCCCATTATCAACAACTATCACCAGAGTGATACATTCATTACAATTGGTGAACTTACAGTGACTCATCATTATCATCTAAAGTCAATGGTTTAGATCAGGGGTCACTCTTGGTATTCCACATTATATGCATTTGGGCAAATGTATAATGACATTTATTAATCATTATGCATTATTCAGAGTATTTTCAATGTCCTGAAAGTCCTCTGTGCTCTGCCTATTCATCTCTACCCCCATGACCATCACCCCCCTCCCCGCCCTCTGGCTGCCTGGCCCCATAACCCCTATCAACCATGAATCCTTTTACTGTGTCCATAGTTTTGTTGTTTCCACAATATCATATAGTTGGAATCAAACAGTGTGTGGTCTTTTCAAACTAGCTTGCTTTGCTTAACAATATGCATTCACATTTCCTCTATGTCTTTCCATGGCTTAATGGTTCATAACTTTTTAGCTCTGAATGATGTTCCATTGTATGCATGTATCACAGTATATTTACCCATTCAGCCACTGCATGGTTACTGAATCACATCGTAAAATATGTTTAACGTGGCAAAAACCGTGAAACTGCCTTCTGAAGTGGCTGTATCACTTTGCATTCACACAAATAATGACTGAGAGTTCTTATTGCTCCATATTCTCTCCAGCATTTAGTTTCATACTTTGCACATTCTAACAGGTGTGCAGGGGTAACTCATTGTTCTTTTAACTTGCATTTTCCTGATGCGACATGATTTGGAGTATTTTTTCATATGCTAATTTGTATATCTTTTTTGGTGAAGTGTCTGTTAAGATGTTTGGCAATTTTTTAAATCAAGTTGTTTTTTCCTTATGTTGAGTTTTAAGAGTTCTTTGCATATTTTGGATAACAGTATTTCCCAACTTTTGTGATTTGATTAACCCAATAAAATCATAGAAAACAGGATATGTATAATATATTAGAGACAGTGTGGAATGAGACAAAATGGGAATGTTCACTTGGAAAAGTGAAGGAGATAAATAAAGACATGAAAAGAAATGCCAAAATTTTGAGTCTTCATCTCTGAAGTGAACCATTAGAAAATGGACAAAAAAGAGCACACCCAGCTAATAGTTATCTAGACTTTTTTGTTTTAAAAGTGGTGTATAATATTAGAAAAAAATAACACATGCCATTATAAGGTTAAGTTTGCCTTCCACATAGTGGTACCTTCTTTCTTTTCAGTGACCTACTTCAGATGTTTTCAGATTATATGTCAGAAGATTGATCTAACCAAAGTCTGAGTAATGTATATAGGTATGTGAGTTTAAGGGAATAAATTAGGCAATAACTGAACACCTGTACAACACTGGGACTTATTTTTTCAGACTATTTTAATAATGATAATTTAAAATAAAGGTTTATAAAGAATTCATAAAACTCAATAGAAAAAAAAATCAACAATCTGATTTTATGAATAAATATTTTTCCAAAAAAGACATACAGATGAACAACAGGTACATGAAAAGATGTTCAACATCACTAATCATGAGGGAACCTGTTAAATGACAATTATTAAAAAGATAAGAAATAACAAGTGTTGGCAAGGATGTGGAGAAAAGAGAACACTTGAGCTATGTTGGTGGGAATGTAAACTGATGTGACCATTATAGAAAATAGCAAAATAATTCCTCAAAATATTAAAAATAGAATTATCATATGATACAGAAATTCCACATCTGGGTATAAAACAAAAATACAAATCTGAAAGATATATGCACCTCCATGTTCATTGCTAAATTATTTATGGCAGCCAAGACATGGAAACAACCTAAGTGTCCATTGATGGTTGAATGAATAAAGAAAATGTGATAGATATAGATATAGATAGATATTGATGATATTCAGCCATAAACATGAATGAAATCTTGACATTTATGAAAACATGGATGGAGCTTGAGGGCATTATGCTATATGAAATAAGTTAGAGATACTAATACCATATGATCTCACTCATATGCTCAATCTATAAAACAAAAAGAAACAGGCTCACACATGGAACAGATTATTGGTTGAGGTGGGCAAAATGGCTAAAGAGAGTTAAAATGTACAAACCTCCAGTTATAAAATAAACCTTGGAAATGTAATGTACAGCACTGAGACTATAGATAATAATATTGTATTGCATATTTGAAAGTTGTTAGGAGAATAGATCTTAAAAGTTCTCATCACAAAATAATAACTATATGTGGTGATGGATGGTAACTAAACTTATTTTGGTAATTATTTTGTGATGTATACAAATAATGAATCATTCTTTTGTATGCCTGAAACTAAAATTATGTTATATATCAATTATAGTTCAATAAAATAGAAGTCATGATTTAGGTGTGAAAAGAAATCTCATTATTTGCTTATTCAATGATAATTATTATTCATTTTATACATTTTTTTCAAAATGTACCAGCTTTGAATAAGGCAAGGTTCACCTGAGATAATGCAATTTTTCTAAGAGTCGTGTATGTTTATGGAAGGTAAAAATAATTAACGTCTGTTTTCTTTTCCTGGTTCAAGGTAATAAATTTTCCTTTATTGACCTGTTTGTGGGAATGGTATAAGTGTAATTGCTATAAAGTCTTTATGAGGGAAAAACACCTAAGAAAAAAATAATATAAATAATATAATAATAATATTACTAATCTCTTAATTCTCATAACCACATAATCACATTTCTATTTTTTGGCAGAAGAAGAGATATTAGTTCTTCTTAAAATGTTTGATAGAATTCGCCTGGGAAGATATCTGGCCCTGGACTTGTTTTTTGGGAGATTTTTGATTACTGCTTCAATTTCATCACAGATTTGGGGTGTGTTCAGATTTTCTATTTCTTCCCGCTTCAGTTTTGGTAATTTATACATCTCAAGAAATGCATGCATTTCTTCCAGATTGCCTAATTGGTTGGTATTTGGATGCTCATAATATGTTCTTATAATTGTTTTTATTTCTTTGGTGTTGGTTGTAATCTCGTCTTTTTCATTCATGATTTTATTAATTTGGGTTTTTCTCTTTTCTCTTTGATGAGTCTGGCTAAGGGTTTATCAATCTTATTAATTCTTTTAATGAACCAGCTCTTTTTTGATCTCTTCTACTATTCTTTTGTTTCTATTTCATTGATTTCTGCTCTAATTTTTATTAATTCTCTTCTCCTGATTGATTTATGATTTACTTGCTGTTCTTTCTCCAGCTCCTTTAGGTGTATAGTTGGGTTGTGTATTTGAGACTTTTCTTATTTCTTGAGAAAGGCTTATGCTGCTTTCTAGTTCCCTCCTAGGACTGCATTTGTTGTATCCCAAAGGTTTTGAACAGTTGTGTTTTCATTTTCATTTGTTTCTATGAATTTTTTTAATTCTTTAATTTCCTGCTTGATCTATTCATTCTTTAGTAGGATGCTCTTTTCACCTCTATTTGAGTTCTTTCCAAATTTCTTCTTGTGATTGAGTTCCAGTTTTAAAGCAATTCAGTCAG